>NC_052325.1:26871987-27052888 GCF_016432855.1 Salvelinus namaycush | reverse complement strand
TTTTTTTTCTTTTTTTTTTTTTTTTTTTTTTTTATTAATCAGGCTAGAGGAATATTGGAATCCAAGGCAAACAATACATAACATTCTCTTGGATTGTGAGTCTTGCTGAGCTAAGAGAGAACTGCTGAGTTCAGACCACACTAAGCAGTCTGAATGTACAGGCATGACTATTGAGTGTTGTCTTGTGTTACTCAAGGGTTTTGCTCAATATAAAACTATGAAACATGACAGGTTTGGGCATACATCACAGAATGTTAGCATTTTTCAGTCCCCTCCCCTGGGGAGAGAGAGGGGGGTGAAGAGGCCAGTGACTTCCTGAACTTGGGTTATCAATAATTAACATTGCACCAGCCTTGTTCCTCAGGGGGCTTATATTGCACTTCTGAGCTGCGGTGTCATTATACAGAGAGAGAGCACTCAACCCAGCTGGGGGAAGGGAGACTGCTGAGGTAGTGAACTGGACACTAGAGGAGTATGTGAGGTTGTGGAGTGCATCTCTCTCTCCTTTTCTCCCTCCCTCTCTCTCTCCTTTTCTCCCTCCCTCTCTCTCTCCTTTTCTCCCTCCCTCTCTCCTTTTCTCCCTCCCTCTCTCTCTCCTTTTCTCCCTCTCTCTCTCCTTTTCTCCCTCTCTCTCTCATTTTCTCCCTCTCTCTCATTTTCTCCCTCCCTCTCTCTCTCTTTTTCTCCCTCCCTCCCTCTCTCTCTCCTTTTCTCCCTCCCTCTCCTTTTCTCCCTCCCTCTCCTTTTCTCCCTCCCTCTCTCGCTCTCTCTCATTTTCTCCCTCCTCTCTCTCTCTCCTTTTCTCCCTTCCTCTCTCTCTCCCTTTTCTCCCTCCCTCTCTCTCTCTCCTTTTCTCCCTCCCTCTCTCTCTCTCTCTCTCTCCTTTTCTCCCTCTCTCCTTTTCTCCCTCCCTCTCTCTCTCTCCTTTTCTCCCTCCCTCTCTCTCTCCTTTTCTCCCTCCCTCTCTCTCTCTTTTTCTCTCTCTCTCTCTCTCCTTTTCTCCCTCCCTCCCTCTCTCTCTCGGACGGGGCAGGGGGAGGCAGGCTGGGCTGTCCAGTAAAGATATCCCAGGGCTCATAAGGAAGGGAAAGGAACAGAAGAGAAGAGAGGCTGCTGCTGTGTGCAGCTGCTCCCAACGCAGTCCCCTCTCTTCGTCTCTTTCTCTTACTTTCTTTCCTACTCTCTCTTTCCACTCAAAACATGGAGTCCAGCATGGAGTCCAACCGTCCTAAGAAGATCCAGTTTTCTGTGCCTGTGTTTCAGAGTCAGCTGGACCCTCAGGCATCGGAGCATGTGAGTAAGAACATTCAGCTTCGATACGATATGGTAATACATGTTTTTACCATTATGACATGGTAATGAGATGGTAATGGGATGGTGGGCTTGTTGAAGGAGTAGGGGCTGTGAAGAGCTAGCTCCTCTTGAGACTGACTGGCAGAATAAGCTTTACTTTGATCATATTATGCCTGGTTGGAAAATATGTTTTATGACATGGATTTTCCCCTGCCCCCACCAATTTCTGGATTTATTTGTCACAATCTTAGTTGCCAAACTGTTATTACAACTTCTCAGTGCTTTGAGTGAATATTGATTGGGATTTTTTTTTTTACTATTTGATTGTATCCTTATATGTCACTATTGTGATTTTAGAAAGATTGCTTCATCCCAATTTTTTGCCAACCTCTCCCGCTCCCCACCACCACCTACACACCCACCCCTCTCCGAACCTACAGTACCAGTCAACAGTTTGGACACACCCACTCATTCAAGGGTTTTTCTTTATTTTTTACTATTTTCTACATTGTAGAATAATAGGGAAGACATCAAAACTATTAAATAACACATATTCAATCATATAGTATGCAAAAAAGTGTTAAATAAATCAAAATATATTTTAGAACCTTCAAAGTAGCCACCCTTTGCCTTGATGACAGCTTTCCACACGCTTGGCATTCTCTCAACCAGCTTCACCTGGAAACCTTATCCAACAGTCTTGTAGGAGTTCCCACATATGCTGAGCACTTACTTGTTGGCTGCTTTTCCTTCACTCTGCAGTCCAACTCATCCCAAACCATCTCAATTGGGTTGAGGTCGGGTGATTGTGGAGGCCAGGTCATCTGATGCAGCACCCCATTACTCTCTTTCTTGGTCAAATAGCCCTTACACAGCCTGGAGGTGTGTTGGGTCATTGTTCTGTTGAAAAACAAATGATAGTCCCACTAAGCGCAAACCAGATGGGATGGCGTATTGCTGCAGAATGCTGCAGTAGCCATGCTGGTTAAGTGTACCTTGAATTCAAAATAAATTACTGACAGTGTCACCAGCAAAGCACCATCACACCTCCTCCATGCTTCACGGTGGGAACCACACATGCGGGGATCATCCCTTCACCTACTCTGCATCTCACAAAGACACGGCGGTTGGAACCAAAAATCTCACATTTGGACTCATCAGACCAAAGGACAGATTTCCACCGGTCTAATGTCCATTGCTCATGTTTCTTGGCCCAAGCAAATCTCTTATTCTTATTGGTGTCCTTAAGTAATGGTTTCTTTGCAGCAATTCGACCATGAAGGCCTGATTCACGCAGTCTCCTCTGAACAGTTGATGTTGCGATGTGTCTGTTATTTGAACTTTGTGAAGCGTTTATTTGGGCTGCAATTTCTGAGGCTTGTAACTCTAATGGCCTTATCCTCTGCAGCAGAGGTAACTCTGGGTCTTCCTTTCCTGTGGCGGTCCTCATGAGAGCCAGTTTCATCATAGCGCTTGATGGTTTTTGCGACTGCACTAAGAAACTTTCAGTTCTTGAAATTTTTACCTTCATGTTTTAAAGTAATGATGGCCTGTCGTTTCTCTTTGGGCTCCTGAGTGGCGCAGCGGTCTAAGGCACTGCATCTCAGTGCTAGAGGCGTCACTACAGACCCTGGTTCGATTCCAGGCTGTATCACAACCGGCCGTGATTGGGAGTCCCAAAGGGCAGCGCGCAATTGTCCCAGCGTAGTCCAGGTTAGGGTTTGAGAGGCTGCTGTAAATAATGTAAATAAGAATTTGTTCTTAACTGACTTGCCTAGTTAAATAAAGAAAAATTATTTGAGGTGTTCTTGCCATAATATGGACTTGGTATTTTACCAAATAGGGCTATCTTCTGTATACCACCCCTACCTTGTCACAACACAACTGATTGGCTCAAACGCATTAAGAAGAAATTCCACAAAATAACTTTTAACAAGGCATACCTGTTAATTGAAATGCATTCCAGGTGACTACCTCGTGAAGCTGGTTGAGAGAATTCCAATAGTGTGCAAAGTTGTCATCAAGGCAAAGGGTGGCTACTTTGAAGTATCTCAAATATAAAATATATTTTGATTTAACACTTTTTCGGTTACTACATGATTCCAGGTGTTATTTCATAGTTTGATGTCTTCACTATTATTCTACAATGTAGAAAATAGTAAAAATACAGAAAAACCCTTGAATGAGTAGGGTGTGTACAAACTTTTGACTGGTACTGTAGGTCATTGATTGTATTGACACTAAACTCTGCTCTACCACTTTGTAAAACATGCACACACAGCAAGTCTGTATCACATGCTACTGGGTTACTGGTGCTTGTTGTCTGTCTCCAGTTATCTTCAGCGCCACACTTGAACACCTCTCTTTCCTGTACTGTCCCGTCCTGTCCTATCCCGCCATGTCCTGTTTCCACATAACAGATCCGTAAGAGGAGACCTACACCAGCTACCCATGTCATCTATCTTCCACCAGACCTAACTGCAGCAGGTAAGACACTGCTACTGAGTGAAGAACAGGGTTGGGGTCAATTCATTCAATTCCGGAAATAAACTGAAATTCCAATTCCAATTGTAATTTTCCTCACTGAAAAGCAATGGAATTTGAATTTCTTTTATTTCCTGTGTTGCAATGGAATGTGTGGCCAGAACTCTCTCTCTCGCTCGCCTTCTCTCTCTCTCCTCTCGCTCGCCTTCTCTCTCTCTCTCTCGCTCGCCTTCTCTCTCTCTCTCTCTCGCTCCCTTCTCTCTCTCGCTCTCTCGCTCGCCTTCTCTCTCTCTCTCTCGCCTTCTCTCTCTCTCTCTCTCTCGCTCGCCTTCTCTCTCTCTCTCTCTCTCTCTCGCTCGCCTTCTCTCTCTCTCTCGCTCGCCTTCTCTCTCTCTCTCGCTCGCCTTCTCTCTCTCTCTCGCTCGCCTTCTCTCTCTCTCTCTCTCTCTCGCTCGCCTTCTCTCTCTCTCTCGCTCGCCTTCTCTCTCTCTCTCTCTCTCTCGCTCGCCTTCTCTCTCTCTCTCTCTCTCGCCTTCTCTCTTCTCTCTCTCTCGCCTTCTCTCTCTCATCTCTCTCTCGCTCGCCTTCTCTCTCTCTCTCTCGCTCGCCTTCCTCTCTCTCTCTCTCGCTCGCCTTTCTCTCTCTCTCGCTCGCCTTCTCTCTCTCTCTCGCTCGCCTTCCCTCTCTCTCTCTCTCGCCTTCTCTCTCTCTCGCTCGCATTCTCTCTCTCTCGCTCGCCTTCTCTCTCTCTCTCTCGCTCGCCTTCTCTCTCTCTCGTTCACCTTCTCTCTCTCTCTCTCTCTCTCGCTCGCCTTCTCTCTCTCTCTCTCTCTCTCTCTCGCTCGCCTTCTCTCTCTCTCTCTCTCGCTCGCCTTCTCTCTCTCTCTCTCTCTCTCTCTCTCTCCCTCGCCTTCTCTCTCTCTCTCTCTCGCTCGCCTTCTCTCTCTCTCTCTCTCTCCGCCTGCCTCCGTCTCTCTCTCTCTCTCTCTCGCTCGCCTTCTCTCTCTCTCTCTCTCTCTCTCTCTCTCGCCTTCTCTCTCTCTCTCTCGCTCGCCTTCTCTCTCTCTCTCTCGCTCGCCTTCTCTCTCTCTCTCTCTCTCGCTCGCCTTCTCTCTCTCTTCTCTCTCGCTCGCCTTCTCTCTCTCTCTCTTCGCTCGCCTTCTCTCTCTCTCTCTCTCGCTCGCCTTCTCTCTCTCTCCGCTCGCCTTCTCTCTCTCTCTCTCGCTCGCCTTCTCCTCTCTCTCTCGCTCGCCTTCTCCTCTCTCTCTCTCTTCTCGCTCTCTCTCTCTCTCCTCTCTCTCTCTCTCGCTCGCCTTCTCTCCTCTCTCTCGCTTCTCTCTATCTCGCTCGCCTCTCTCTCTCTCTCGCTCGCCTTCTCTCTCTCTCTCTCTCTCGCTCGCCTTCTCTTCTCTCTCTTCTCTCTCTCGCTCGCCTTCTCTCTCTCTCTCTCTCTCGCTCGCCTTCTCTCTCTCTCTCTCTCTCGCTCGCTCTCTCTCTCTCTCTCTCTCGCTCGCCTTCTCTCTCTCTCTCTCTCCTCGCTCTGCCTTCTCTCTCTCTCTCGCTCGCCTTCTCTCTCTCTCTCTCTCTCTCGCTTCGCCTTCTCTCTCTCTCTCTCTCTCGCCCCTTCGTCTCTCTCTCTGTCTCTCCGTCTCGCCTTCTCTCTCTTCTCTCTCTCTCTAGAGCTCGCCCTTCTCTTCTCTCTTCTCTAGCTATGCCTCCTCTCCTCTCTTCTCGTCGCTCGCACTTCTTCTCTCCTCTCTCGCTCGCATCGCCATTCTCTCTCTCTCTCTCTGCGTCGCTCTCTCTCTCTCTCGCCTTAGCTCTCTCTCTCTCTCTCGCGCTCGCCTTCTCCTCTCTCTCCTCGCTCGCCTTCTCTCTTCTCTCTCATCGCTCCCTTCTCTCTCTCTCTCTCTCTCGTTCGCTCTCCTTCTCTCTCTCTCTCTCGCTCGCCTTCCTCTCTCTCTCTCTCTCTCGCTCGCCTCTCTCTCTCTCTCTATCGCTCGCCTACTCTCTCTCTCTCGCTCGCCTTCTCTCTCTCTCTCTCTCATCGCCTCGCCTTCTCTCTCTCTCTCTCTTCTCTCGCCTCTCTCTGCTCCTCTCTCGCTCGCCTCTCTCTCTCTCTCTATCTCGCTCGCCTTCTCTCTTCTCTCTCTCTCTTCGACTCGCCTCTCTCTCTCAAATTCAAATTCTCGCTCGCCTTCTCTCTCTCTCTCTCTCTCTCGCTCGCCTTCTCTCTCTCTCTCGCTCGCCTTCTCTCTCTCTCTCGCTCGCCTTCTCTCTCTCTCCTTCTCTCTCTCTCTCGCTCGCCTTCTCTCTCTCTCTCGCTCGCCTTCTCTCTCTCTCGCTCGCCTCTCTCTCTCTCTCTCTCGCTCGCCTTCTCTCTCTCTTTCTCTCTCGCTCGCCTTCTCTCTCTCTCGCTCGCCTTCTCTCTCTCTCTCTCTCTCTCGCTCGCATTCTCTCTCTCTCTCTCGCTCGCCTTCTCTCTCTCTCGCTCGCCTTCTCTCTCTCTCTCTCTCTCTCTCTCTCTCGCTCGCTTTCTCTCTCTCTCTCTCTCTCGCTCGCCTTCTCTCTCTCTCTCTCTCTCGCTCGCCTTCTCTCCTCTCTCTCTCTCTCGCTCGCCTTCTCTCTCTCTCTCGCCTCGCTCGCCTTCTCTCTCTCTCTCTCTCGCTCGCCTTCTCTCTCTCTCTCTCGCTTCGCCTTCTCTCTCTCTCTCTCGCTCGCCTTCTCTCTCTCTCTCTCTCTCTCTCTCGTCTCGCCTCTCTCTCTCTCTCTCGCCTTCTCTCTCTCTCGCTCGCCTTCTCTCTCTCTCGCTGCTCGCCTTCTCTCTCTCTCTCGCTCGCCTTCTCTCTCTCTTCGCTCGCCTTCTCTCTCTCTCGCTCGCCTTCTCTCTCTCTCGCTCGCCTTCTCTCTCTCTCTCGCTCGCCCTTCTTCTCTCTCTCGCTCTATCTCCTCTCGCCTTCTCTCTCTCTCGCTCGCCTTCTCTCTCTCTCTCGCTCGCTTCTCTCTCTCTCTCGCATCGCCTTCTCTCTCTCTCCTCTCTTCGCTCGCCTTCTCTCTCTCTCCGCTCGCCTTCTCTCTCTCTCTCACTCGCCTTCTCTCTCTCTCTCTCTCTCTCGCTCGCCTTCTCTCTCTCTCTCTCTCTCTCGCTCGCCTTCTCTCTCTCTCGCTCTCGCTCGCCTTCTCTCTCTCTCGCTCGCCTTCTCTCTCTCTCTCGCTCCGCCTTCTCTCTCTCTCTCTCTCTCGCTCGCCTTCTCTCTCTCTCTCTCTCTCGCTCGCCTTCCTCTCTCTCTCTCTCTCTCGCTCTCGCCTTCTCTCTCTCTCTCTCTCTCTCGCTCGCCTATTCTCTCTCCTCTCTCTCTCTCGCTCGCCTTCTCTCTCTCTCTCTCGCTCGCCTTCTCTCTCTCTCTCGCTCGCCTTCTCTCTCTCTCTTCGCTCTCGCCTTCTCTCTCTCTCTTCGCGTCGCCTTCTCTCTCTCTCTCTCGCTCGCCTTCTCTCTCTCCCCTTTCGCTCGCCTTCTCTCTCTCTCTCTCTCTCTCGCTCGCCTTCTCTCTCTCTTTCTCTCTCGCTCGCCTTCTCTCTCTCTTTCTCTCTCGCTCGCCCTCTCTCTCTTCTCTCTCTCTCTCTCTCTCTCGCCTTCTCTCTCTCTCTCTCTCTCTCGCTCGCCTTCTCTCTCTCTCTCTCGCTCGCCTTCTCCTCTCTCTCGCTCGCCTTCTCTCTCTCTCTCTCTCTCTCTCTCGCTCGCCCTTCTCTCTCTCTCTCCTCGCCTTCTCTTCCTCTCTCTCTTCTCTCTCTCTCTCTCTCTCTCGCTCGCCTCCTCTCTCTCTCTCTCTCGCTCGCCTTCTCTCTCTCTCTCTCTCTCCGCTCTCCTCTTCTCTCTCTCTCTCTCGCTCGCCTTCTCTCTCTCTCTCGCTCGCCTTCTCTCTCTCTCTCTGCTCGCCTTCTCTCATCTCTCTCTCTCTCGCTCGCCTTCTCTCTCTCTCTCTCGCTCGCCTTCTCTCTCTCTCTCTCGCCTTCTCTCTCTCTCGCTCGCTCGCCTTCTCTCTCTCTCTCTCGCTCGCCTTCTCTCTCTCTCGCTCGCCTTCTCTCTCTCTCGCTCGCCTTCTCTCTCTCTCTCTCTCTCGCTCGCCTTCTCTCTCTCTCTCTCTCTCTCGCTCGCCTTCTCTCTCTCTCTCTCCTCTCTCGCTCGCCTTCTCTCTCTCTCTCTCTCTCTCGCTCGCCTTCTCTCTCTCTCTCTCCTCTCTCGCTCGCCTTCTCTCTCTCTCTCTCTCGCTCGCCTTCTCTCTCTCTCTCTCGCGCTCGCCTTCTCTCTCTCTCTCTCGCTCGCTCTCTTCTCTCTCTCTCTCTCTCGCTCGCCTCTCTCTCTCTCTCGCTCGCCTTCTCTCTCTCTCTCGCTCGCCTTCTCTCTCTCTCTCTCTCGCCTTCTCTCTCTCTCTCGCTCGCCTTCTCTCTCTCTCTCGCTCGCCTTCTCTCTCTCTCGCTCGCCTTCTCTCTCTCTCGCTCGCCTTCTCTCTCTCTCGCCTTCTCTCTCTCTCGCTCGCCTTCTCTCTCTCTCTCGCTCGCCTTCTCTCTCTCTCTCACTCGCCTTCTCTCTCTCTCTCTCTCGCTCGCCTTCTCTCTCTCTCTCTCTCTCGCTCGCCTTCTCTCTCTCTCTCTCTCGCTCGCCTTCTCTCTCTCTCTCTCTCTCTCTCGCTCGCCTTCTCTCTCTCTCTCGCTCGCCTTCTCTCTCTCGCTCGCCTTCTCTCTCTCGCTCGCCTTCTCTCTCTCTCGCTCGCCTTCTCTCTCTCTCTCGCCTTCTCTCTCTCTCGCCTTCTCTCTCTCTCTCACCTTCTTCTCTCTCTCCTCTCTCTCTCTCTCTCTCTCTCTCGCTCGCCTTCTCTCTCTCTCTCTCTCTCTCGCTCGCCTTCTCTCTCCTCTCTCTCTCGCTCGCCTTCTCTCTCTCTCTCCTCTCTGCGCTCGCCCTTCTCTCTCTCTCTCTCTCTCGCTCGCCTTCTCTCTCTCTCTCTCTCTCGCTCGCCTTCTCTCTCTCTCTCTCTCTCGCTCGCCTTCTCTCTCTCTCTCTCTCCCTCGCTCTCCATCTCTCTCTCTCCGCTCTCTCTCTCTCTCGCTCCTCTCTCTCTCTCTCGCTCGCCTTCTCTCTCTCTCTCGCTCGCCTTCCTCTCTCTCTCTCGCCTCTCTCTCTCTCTCTCTCTGCTCGCCTTCTCTCTCTCTCTCTCTCTCGCTCGCCTTCTCTCTCTCTCTCTCTCTCGCTCGCCTTCTCTCTCTCCTCTCTCTCTCGCTCGCCTCTCTCTCTCTCTCTCTCTCGCTCGCTCTCTCTCTCTCTCTTCTCTCCGCCTTTCTCCCTCTCTCTCTCTCTCTCTCTCGCTCGCCTTCTCTCTCTCTCTCTCTCTCGCTCGCCATCTCTCTCTCTCTCTCTCTCGCTCGCCTTCTCTCTCTCTCTCTCGCTCGCCTTCTCTCTCTCTCTCGCTCGCCTTCTCTCTCTCTCTCGCTCGCCTTCTCTCTCTCTCTCGCTCGCCTTCTCTCTCTCTCTCGCTCGCCTTCTCTCTCTCTCTCGCTCGCCTCTCTCTCTCCTCGCTCTCTCTCTCTCTCCTCGCCTTCTCTCTCTCTCTCTCTCTCTCGCTCGCCTTCTCTCTCTCTCTCTCTCTCGGCTCGCCTTCCTCTCTCTCTCTCTCTCTGGCTCGCCTTCTCTCTCTCTCTCTCTCGCTCGCCTTCTCTCTCTCTCTCTCTCTCGCTCGCCTTCTCTCTCTCTCTCTCTCTCTCGCCTTCTCTCTCTCTCTCTCTCTCGCTCGCCTTCTCTCTCTCTCTCTCTCTCTCGCTCGCCTTCTCTCTCTCTCTCTCTCTCTCGCTCGCCTTCTCTCTCTCTCTCTCTCGCTTCGCTCTCTCTCTCTCTCTCTCCGCTCGCCTTCTCTCTCTCTCTCTCTCTCGCTCGCCTTCTCTCTCTCTCTCTCTCTCGCTCGCCTTCTCTCTCTCTCTCTCTCTCGCTCGCCTTCTCTCTCTCTCTCTCTCTCGCTCGCCTTCTCTCTCTCTCGCTCTCTCGCTCGCCTTCTCTCTCTCTCGCTCGCCTTCTCTCTCTCTCTCTCTCTCGCTCGCCTTCTCTCTCTCTCTCTCTCTCTCTCGCTCGCCTTCTCTCTCTCTCTCGCTCGCCTTCTCTCTCTCTCTCGCTCGCCTTCTCTCTCTCTCTCTCTCTCTCTCGCTCGCCTTCTCTCTCTCTCTCTCGCTCGCCTTCTCTCTCTCTCTCTCTCTCTCTCTCGCTCGCCTTCTCTCTCTCTCTCTCTCTCGCCTTCTCTCTCTCTCTCTCTCTCGCTCGCCTTCTCTCTCTCTCTCTCTCTCGCTCGCCTTCTCTCTCTCTCTCGCTCGCCTTCTCTCTCTCTCTCGCTCGCCTTCCCTCTCTCTCGCTCGCCTTCTCTCTCTCTCTCGCTCGCCTTCCCTCTCTCTCTCGCTCCTCTTCCCTCTCTCTCGCTCGCATTCTCTCTCTCTCTCTCGCTCGCCTTCTCTCTCTCTCGCTCGCCTTCTCTCTCTCTCTCGCTCGCCTTCTCTCTCTCTCTCTCTCTCTCTCGCTCGCCTTCTCTCTCTCTCTCTCTCTCGCTCGCCTTCTCTCTCTCTCTCTCTCTCGCTCGCCTTCTCTCTCTCTCTCTCTCTCGCTCGCCTTCTCTCTCTCTCTCTCTCTCTCTCGCTCGCCTTCTCTCTCTCTCTCTCTCTCGCTCGCCTTCTCTCTCTCTCTCTCTCTCGCCTCGACTTCTCTCTCTCTCTCTCTCTCGCTCGCCCTCTCTCTCTCTCTCTCTCTCGCTCGCCTTCTCTCTCTCTCTCTCTCCTCGCTCGCCTTCTCTCTATCTCTCTCTCTCGCTCGCCTTCTCTCTCTCTCTCGCTCGCCTTCTCTCTCTCTCGCTCGCCTTCTCTCTCTCTCTCTCTCGCTCGCCTTCTCTCTCTCTCTCTCTCTCTCTCTCTCTCTCTCTCTCTCTCTCTCTCTCTCTCTCTCTCTCTCGCTCGCCCTCTCTCTCTCTCTCTCTCTCGCTCGCCTTCTCTCTCTCTCTCTCTCTCTCGCTCGCCTTCTCTCTCTCTCTCGCTCGCCTTCTCTCTCTCTCTCGCTCGCCTTCTCTCTCTCTCGCTCGCCTTCTCTCTCTCTCGCTCGCCTTCTCTCTCTCTCTCTCTCGCTCGCCTTCTCTCTCTCTCTCTCGCTCGCCTTCTCTCTCTCTCTCGCTCGCCTTCTCTCTCTCTCTCGCTCGCCTTCTCTCTCTCTCTCTCTCGCTCGCCTTCTCTCTCTCTCTCTCTCGCTCGCCTTCTCTCTCTCTCTCTCGCCTTCTCTCTCTCTCTCGCTCGCCTTCTCTCTCTCTCTCTCTCGCTCGCCTTCTCTCTCTCTCTCTCTCTCGCTCGCCTTCTCTCTCTCTCTCTCTCGCTCGCCTTCTCTCTCTCTCTCTCTCGCTCGCCTTCTCTCTCTCTCTCGCTCGCCTTCTCTCTCTCTCGCTCGCCTTCTCTCTCTCTCGCTCGCCTTCTCTCTCTCTCGCTCGCCTTCTCTCTCGCTCGCCCTCTCTCTCTCTCTCGCTCGCCTTCTCTCTCTCTCTCGCTCGCCTTCTCTCTCTCTCGCTCGCCTTCTCTCTCTCTCGCTCGCCTCTCTCTCTCTCTCGCTCGCCTTCTCTCTCTCTCTCGCTCGCCTTCTCTCTCTCTCTCTCGCTCGCCTTCTCTCTCTCTCTCTCTCTCGCCTCTCTCTCTCTCTCTCTCTCTCGCTCGCCTTCTCTCTCTCTCTCTCTCTCTCGCTCGCCTTCTCTCTCTCTCTCTCTCTCGCTCGCCTTCTCTCTCTCTCTCTCGCTCGCCTTCTCTCTCTCTCTCTCGCTCGCCTTCTCTCTCTCTCTCTCGCTCGCCTTCTCTCTCTCTCTCTCGCTCGCCTTCTCTCTCTCTCTCTCGCTCGCCTTCTCTCTCTCTCTCTCTCGCTCGCCTTCTCTCTCTCTCTCTCTCGCTCGCCTTCTCTCTCTCTCTCGCTCGCCTTCTCTCTCTCTCTCGCTCGCCTTCTCTCTCTCTCTCGCTCGCCTTCTCTCTCTCTCTCGCTCGCCTTCTCTCTCTCTCTCGCTCGCCTCTCTCTCTCTCTCGCTCGCCTTCTCTCTCTCTCTCTCGCTCGCCTTCTCTCTCTCTCTCTCTCGCTCGCCTTCTCTCTCTCTCTCTCTCTCGCTCGCCTTCTCTCTCTCTCTCTCTCGCTCGCCTTCTCTCTCTCTCTCTCGCTCGCCTTCTCTCTCTCTCTCTCTCTCGCTCGCCTTCTCTCTCTCTCTCTCTCGCTCGCCTTCTCTCTCTCTCTCTCTCTCTCGCTCGCCTTCTCTCTCTCTCTCTCTCTCGCTCGCCTTCTCTCTCTCTCTCTCTCGCTCGCCTTCTCTCTCTCTCTCTCTCTCGCTCGCCTTCTCTCTCTCTCTCTCTCTCTCTCGCTCGCCTTCTCTCTCTCTCTCTCTCGCTCGCCTTCTCTCTCTCTCTCTCGCTCGCCTTCTCTCTCTCTCTCTCTCTCGCTCGCCTTCTCTCTCTCTCGCTCTCTCGCTCGCCTTCTCTCTCTCTCGCTCGCCTTCTCTCTCTCTCTCTCTCTCGCTCGCCTTCTCTCTCTCTCTCTCTCTCGCTCGCCTTCTCTCTCTCTCTCTCTCTCGCTCGCCTTCTCTCTCTCTCTCTCTCTCGCTCGCCTTCTCTCTCTCTCTCTCTCTCGCTCGCCTTCTCTCTCTCTCTCTCTCTCGCTCGCCTTCTCTCTCTCTCTCTCTCGCTCGCCTTCTCTCTCTCTCTCTCTCTCGCTCGCCTTCTCTCTCTCTCTCTCTCTCGCCTTCTCTCTCTCTCTCTCTCTCGCTCGCCTTCTCTCTCTCTCGCTCTCTCGCTCGCCTTCTCTCTCTCTCGCTCGCCTTCTCTCTCTCTCGCTCGCCTTCTCTCTCTCTCTCTCTCTCGCTCGCCTTCTCTCTCTCTCTCGCTCGCCTTCTCTCTCTCTCGCTCGCCTTCTCTCTCTCTCGCTCGCCTTCTCTCTCTCTCGCTCGCCTTCTCTCTCTCTCGCTCGCCTTCTCTCTCTCTCGCTCGCCTTCTCTCTCTCTCGCTCGCCTTCTCTCTCTCTCGCTCGCCTTCTCTCTCTCGCTCGCCTTCTCTCTCTCGCTCGCCTTCTCTCTCTCTCGCTCGCCTTCTCTCTCTCTCGCTCGCCTTCTCTCTCTCGCTCGCCTTCTCTCTCTCGCTCGCCTTCTCTCTCGCACGCCTTCTCTCTCTCTCTCTCTCTCTAGCCCTCTCTCTCTCTCTCTAGCCCTCTCTCTCTCTCTAGCCCTCTCTCTGTCTCTCTCTGTCCTTCTCTCTCTCTCTAGCCTTCTCTCTCTCTCTAGCCTTCTCTCTCTCTCTCTCTCTCTCTAGCCTTCTCTCTCTCTCTCTCTCTCTAGCCTTCTCTCTCTCTCTCTCCAGTCTTCTCTGGCTCCCTCTCTCTCTCTAGCCTTCTCTCTAGGCTCTCTCTCTCTCTCTCTCTCTAGCCTTCTCTAGCTCTCTCTCTCTCTAGCCTTCTTTCTCTCTAGCCTTCTTTCTCTCTCTAGCCTCTCTAGCCTCTCTAGCCTTCTCTGCGCACACTCTCATAGCCATGACTATAAATGAAAGGCACTGCTTCAGTTCTCCATAATTGTTCAGTGAAAATAAAGATTGAGGTTATTTCATTTTCTTTTGACGGTATAAAGGTAGCTGAAAGCAATCAGTCTGAAACGATTAAATAGTTTCCTGTGCATGTTTATTTTAAAGTATATAAATATATGACCCTACACTGCACTCTTTGCATTATCATGATATCATTGTTAGCTGTATCTGTGTATGTAGACGACAGAGAGAAAGCCTATCAGTAAAGTATAGTACCCAGACAGCTATGACTATGGAGGGAGAGAGGGGGGACTCGGGTGTGTTCTTGGTGTATATTGATAGTAAAATACATGTATCTTTAAACATTCAGCATTGAGTCCGATAAATATATTTACCAGTCCGATAAATATATATTACCAGTCAGATATATATATATACTACCAGAGCGTATTTCAGAGGGAGCAGAGAGAGTGTTCAGACTGAGGTGCAGTGTCTGGGAGGTCTGGAACTGTAGCTACAAAGGAAAGAGAAAAAGAAAAAGAGAGATAAAATAAACCAGATTGACCAGAGAGATATGCCCTGATGGACTGGTAGGTCATATTCTGATAACTTTCTACATTTCTCCAGGGGAAATTTTCTTTAAAAGCAGGCTATGACTGATTCGTCTCCTTGCTCACAAGGTTTCTGTGGTAATAGAGAATTTCCTGTTCTCAGTAACCAATAGAGCATTGATCTTCTTGTTTGTTTAACTACAGTATGCGCTAACTGTAGCAGGATGCACATACAAAAAAAAGAGGCTAAGATTACATTTTCATATTGATAATTATCCAGAAACGTTACTTTCTTTATGTGGCTCACCTTCACTCTACTATATTTTAACCTTTTTCCTCTTATTGTCCAAGTCTTACCATAGTGACAGAAGGACAAATCCAACAGATATGACACCAGTAAAATGCCATGTAAACTGACCAAGGAATCACCACCAATGCACTTCCTGTAATCTGTGCAGTTGGGGACAAACAAACCAACAAAAACATGCAATCTCGTTTGGCCGGAAAACATTTGGCTGTGACATTTACTAAATGAGAGCAGATGAATGGAGCAGAGTTGTATATCCAGGCTAACCTTTAGCTTGTTGAATATGTTGATGAAATTAGCCTCGTGCACTGGTGCTACGTGTTTATGCAGTAGAGCTCAGAGGCAATGAGCGCTCAGGGCAGATGCTGCACGATGGAAGCATAGGGTAGCTCTCTATATTCATCAGTTGGCGAGGCGCTCTGCTATAGTTCAGGTTTGCATAATGGAAACAGGAGTTAAACATGACTCTGCTGTTTGGCCTCGTAGGGAAAACCACTTCAGTTTCAGGTGACATTAATGTCCCAGTTCAGTTCTGCTTGCGTAAAGAAAGTATAACTTTTATGTAAACTACGTACGCTTCATCTGCTTTCCACTGTTATATAACTGTACTGTATGAGATGACATTATAACGTCACAGGAAAATATTTTATGTTACTTCATTGTAAATGGTATAAAAGCTACCAACATCCTTAACCACACACAAACAACCACACACACACACACCTACCCACAGATCACCTGGCCTCAGTACTGTACGGGTGCATGTGTGTATATGATGTGATACCTGTGAGAAGACGTGGATGTGTCCTGTTCCCACTGCTCTGGTAGATCAGGCTGTGTGTGTGTGTCTCAGTGAGGGGTCGGAACAGGGCAGGTGCTGGGGACAGGTCCCTGCCGGCTCATGGTCCAATCACTAATTAGGTTGAGGGTCTTTGTTCCTCCACCATGGGAAAGGTTCCTCTTCACAGCTCCCTAACCCCTCTCTCTCTCTCCCCTCCCTAACCCCTCTCTCTACCCTCCCTAACCCCTCTACTTACCCTGCCTAACCCCTCTCTCCTCCCTGCCTAACCCCTCTCTTTACCCTTGCCTAACCCCTCTCTTTACCCTCCATAACCCCTCTCTTTACCCTCCATAACCCCTCTCTCTACCCTGCCTAACCCCTCTCTTTACCCTCCATAACCCCTCTCTTTACCCTCCATAACCCCTCTCTCTACCCTGCCTAACCCCTCTCTCTATAACCCCTCTCTTTACCCTCCTAACCCCTCTCTTTACACTCCCTAACCCCTTTCTCTACCCTCCCTGACCCCACTCTTCACCCTCCTAACCCCTCTCTACCCTCCCTAACCCCTCTCTTTACCCTCCTAACCCCTCTCTCTACCCTCCCTAACCCCACTCTTCACCCTCCTAACCCCTCTCTACCCTCCCTAACCCCTCTTTACCCTCCTAACCCCTCTCTCTACCCTCCCTAACCCCACTCTTCACCCTCCTAACCCCTCTCTACCCTCCCTAACCCCTCTCTCTATCCTCCCTAACCCCTCTCTTTACCCAGACTAACACCTCTCTTTACCCTCCCTAACCCCTCTCTCTACCCACCCTAACCACTCTCTCTACCCTCCCTGACTCCACCCATTACCCTCCCTAATCCCTCTCTCTACCCTCCCTAACCCCTCTCTCTACCCTCCCTGACCCCACTCTTTACCCTGCCTAACACCTCTCTCTACCCTGCCTAACACCTCTCTCTACCCTGCCTAACACCTCTCTTTACCCTGCCTAACCCCTCTCTTTACCCTCCCTAACCCTCTCTCTACCCTCCCTAACCCCTCTTTACCCTTTCTAGCCCATATCCTTACATTCCCTAACCCCTCTCTTTACCCTCCCTAACCCCACTTTTTACCCTTCCTAACCCCTCTCTTTACCCTCCCTAACCCCTCTCTTTACCCTCCCTAACCCCTCTTTACCCTCCCTAACCCCTCTTTACCCTCCCTAACCCCTCTTTACCCTCCCTAACCCGTCTCTTTACCCGCACTAACCACTCTCTTTACCCTCACTAACCACTCTCTTTACCCTCTCTTTACCCTCCCTAACCCCTCTCTTTACCCTCCCTAACCCTTCTCTTTACCCTCCTTAACCATTCTCTTTACGTTCCCTAACCCTTCTCTTTAACCTCCCTAACCCCTCTCTCTACCCTCCCTAACCCCTCTCTCTACCCTCCCTAGCCCCTCTCTCTACCCTCCCTAGCCCCTCTCTCTACCCTCCCTAGCCCCTCTCTCTACCCTCCCTAGCCCCTCTCTCTACCCTCCCTAGCCCCTCTCTCTACCCTCCCTAGCCCCTCTCTCTACCCTCCCTAGCCCCTCTCTCTACCCTCCCTAGCCCCTCTCTCTACCCTCCCTAACCCCACTTTTTACCCTCCCTAACCCCTCTCTTACCCTCCCTAACCCCTCTCTCTACCCTCCCTAACCCCACTTTTTACCCACCCTAACCCCTCTCTTACCCCCCCTAACCCCTCTCTCTACCCTCCCTAACCCCTCTCTCTACCCTGCTTCTCCTCTCTCCTGTGTACCAGTATTCTCTCTCTCTGCTCCAAGAATCCAGCTCGTTCCGTCCAGACATGAATCTTTACAGTAGGGGATATTACAGAGACTATTCACTTTGGTTAAAGGGCCTGCTACTCTGGAAATGGTTAGACAGCTAAGCACCTTGCTGAGGACAGACACACACATTTGAACCGCAACTAAGCACCTTGCCAAAGGCATAGGGATAAACCATGATTTATCAATTCTGACGGTTTAAAATGGCATTGTAGTGTGTTCACTGCTTGTTTTCTAAGCTTTACAAATCAATTTGATCTAGTAGGGTACATCAGTATGGCTTTTTACTCCTTGTGGTGTTGTGAGGCAGGTTGGAGCGTGCCCACATGATGCTTTGACTTCTGGCTAGTTGGTGACATCAGCTCACCTGCTGCCCACCTACAACTACAGCTTATTGTCTCTTAAACAACAGTGTGACTTCACTGGTTTAACTCTCACTATAATCACCACAAAAACAACAGCTGGACTGAAGTCTTTCTCCAGCAGAGTGACTCAGGGCCAGAGAGAAACTCACGCCAGCACGCGTCTCCAGATGAACTACTAATCAGAGATGATTTCTGTTGTCTTTCATGCGAACACAGTTAACACACATAGAGCCCACACAATACACACCCAATACCAAACTATTTGATACAATACTAACACAATACACACCCAATACCAACCTATTTGATACAATACTAACACAATACACACCCAATACCAACCTATTTGATACAATACTAACACAATACACACCAAATACCAACCTGCTTGATACAATACTAACACAATACACACTCAATACCAACACAATACACACTCAATACCAACCAATTTGTTCAATATTTACACAATACCAACCTAATTGATACAATACTAACACAATATAGACACAATGCCAAAACAATGCCAGGCACATCCTCTCCAATTCCCCTCCTAATCCTGCCAGACAGATGGTTAGAGTACAAACACACACACAAACACTTACAAACACACACTCTGCTTCTTTCACTACAAACCAGGTCAATCACATAAAAAAAGCTTAAATTAATTAAAATGTATTGCTAGAAGTTTTCTTAGTCTAGTATTCAGTTCTGCAGGGAGGGACATTGCTAGAAAGCTCATAAAGAAAGTATAAATGAAGTTTAAACCTATAGATGTGAATGTTCGATACTATTGATGTATGTAGTGTGCCTTCTTTTTCCAGCAGCACTCATGACTATTCTGTCTTTACACATGTTACCCTAGCACAGTTTCTTCTCATAAACATAGAGTTTGAAATTGAAAGATGGGAATATCTGTTCCCTATAGAGTCTGGTGCTCAGAATATCCATCCATATCATAAAAATAGCATGGAAATAGAGACAGACACCCAGAGAGAGAGAAAAAAATGGATTGAGAGAGGGGGGGGGACCCAAAGAGACCCACCTAGAGAGAAGATTAAGTTACCCAATTCTCTCTGCTACTAATCCAGGCTTTTCCCGGCACTGG
Organism: Salvelinus namaycush; assembly: GCF_016432855.1. Classification (NCBI taxonomy): domain Eukaryota; kingdom Metazoa; phylum Chordata; class Actinopteri; order Salmoniformes; family Salmonidae; genus Salvelinus; species Salvelinus namaycush. Next base: position 27,034,640 of record NC_052325.1, on the reverse strand, counting down.
CTAGAGGGCTGGAGGCAGAGGGTCAGATACAACCACAGCTATGGGGGGTTGGGTGGGGGTATTAACATGGATGAGGTGGCGGTGGTGGGGGGGCAGAGAAGGGTGGGGTATAAATACCTGCAGTAGACAGGCGGGCGTCACTCAGGTGGGCTCACAGGGAGGCCAGGGAGGAACACAGAGTAGATACTGGCCAGGTGACAGACACATGGGAAGCAGAAGGAGAGGAGACCAGCCAAGCACAGCAGCTTTTACCTGTCCAGGGAAGAAACGACAAGAAGTCAGCACCTGTGTGTCTACCTGAGAACAGCTAAGTGCAGAGAAGGTCAATCTTCCTGATCCTGTCCAGGTGAGAAGGAGGTCGTGAGATCATTGTGATGTCGTGCCAGGCGTTCAGCGCGGACTCCTTCACCACCCTAGCAGGAGACTCCCTGCCCCTCCTCATGCACCACGCCTCCGCTGCCGACTGCCTGCCCTCCTCCGCCTCCACACACACACACAACATGGTGTCTGCAGGTAACGTCTCACCCCAACCCCTAACCTCTGATCCCTGACCTCTGATAACACATTCTTTCTATCCCTCTGAACCATTTCCAGTCTTCTAACAGTTGTGCTGGGCCCTGCTCTCTGTGGTGTAACTGCATTGAAGGCTGTCTTTTTGCTGTGTGTGTGTGGGTGGATATTAGCAGAGCTGTTATAGCTGAACCCTGAAGATCTCTCTTAGATGTTTGTAGATAGAACATCTTCAGCTCTTGGCCTTGGAGAGATTCCACAGAGATGGATAGAGTTGTGTGTGTGTGTGTGTGTGTGTGTGTGTGTGTGTGTGTGTGTGTGTGTGTGTGTGTGTGTGTGTAGAGCGTAGGTGGGGTGTTTGTGTGACCCCCACTGCTATCCAGGCTGCAGACTGGATTTATTAACTAACACCCCCACACTGGCACGCGATTGCACACACACGCACAGGTAGCAGGTAGCCTAGCGTTTAGAGCGTTGGGCCAGTAACCGACAGGTTTCTAGTTTGAATCCCTGAGCCGACAAGGTGAAAAATTGGTCGATGTGCCCTTGAGCAAGGCACTTAACCCGAACTGCTCCAGGGTCGCATTGGCAGACACTGGCCGTGACTTGACTCTCCGAAGGGGGTCTCAGGGAGAGTTGGGAAATGGAAAAAACACATGAAATAGCACCCACCAAATTATTATTACACGCACACAAACACACATCTTACTTTACAGCTGAAGAGGAAGATTTTGGACTGCATCTGAACATTGTCTGCACAGTTTCTTATAAGATTCACAGTTTCTCCCTGCTGTGTCTGTCTGTAGAGAATTATTACTGTAGTATGGAGGACAGTAGGAGTGTTATTAGCCTGTCCAGTTTGAGAGCTAAATTAACAGTCCACATTCACCATGAGAAATGACTTCACCAGAAGACCACACCTGCTAACTGAGATCCAATGTTCTGTCCATTGTCATTGGAAAGGAACCCACACTATTGCTAATTCAACACTACAGCTTCTACAACAAAGAATGTAAATCAACCACCATTCTATTGCTATCACTCAATACAGTTTCTTCCACAAGCAGGTGCACCCATTGACAATTACACAAGTACAGCAAAAAGCCATGTCTAAACTGATCTAAGGTCTCTCTCCCTCGTTCCCTCAACCTCTCTCCAGTCCCGTCAGGTCTGTCTCTCCTCCAGTCCTCCAAGCGTTCCCACATGCACCTCTCCACCTCCACCCTTGGCAACGCTCTCAGCAACGGTCCCCCCGGCCTGCACTACCCCGTCACACCCTGTCACTATAGCAACCAACAGACCACTTACGGCATGATGGCAGGTCAGTGATGATGGTGGTGATGATGATGATGATGGTGGTGGTGGTGGGGATGATGATGATGGTGATGGGGATGCTGCTGATGATAAAGGTTTCCTCCCTAGCTCAGGAGATGCTGTCTGCCAGTATATCTCAGACCAGAATCCTCCAGACCTGCAGCGTCCCGCACCCCAACATGGTCAACGGAGCAAACACACTGCAAGGTACACACACACACACACACACACACACACACACACACAACACCCTTTACACAGCTACACTTCCCTCTAGTGGCTGTAGCTGGTATCACAGTTGATGTTTCTCCATCTATTTAGGTTCATTGGCCCCTTGTCTGTATAAGTTTCCAGAGCATGGTCTGGGTGGGGGGTCGTGCTCTCTGAGCCACAGTTTCCCCCCACTGCCCCCTGCCGTGCTGTCTGAGGAGCCGCCCCTGGGGGGCACTAAGGACCTCCGCCTTAGGAGCCGGCCACCAGATGACCCCCCCGACATGGACTCACCTCAGATACGAGAGCTGGAGAAGTTTGCCAACGACTTCAAACTCCGCAGGATCAAACTGGGTGAGTTAGATAGCTACTGTCTTTCTGTCCTGAACTGTTTAAAACAGTTACACACGCACACCCACAATGTAATGGCTGACTGTGTGTGTGTGTCTGTTTCAAAGGGTACACCCAAACTAACGTTGGAGAGGCTCTGGCTGCGGTGCATGGCTCAGAGTTCAGCCAGACAACCATCTGTCGCTTTGAGAACCTGCAGCTGAGCTTCAAGAACGCCTGCACGCTAAAGGCCATCCTGGCCAAGTGGCTGGACGAAGCAGAGCAGGCCGGGGGTGAGTGGAAAACCATGATCTTACCCTGGGAGAGAGGGACAGCCATGACCTTAAAGTAATGAATGACTAAGGATGTGACCTTAATGTTGTTCTTTCCACAGCTCTGTTTAATGAGAAAATGGGCATGAATGAGCGTAAGAGGAAACGAAGAACCACTATCAGGTAACTACCCTCGCAATTTTCTCTTCTGCATCAGATACCTACAACATATTTTTCCATCAGGTAACTAACTACACATTACAATTACAGAGATGCTTGAAAGCTGTTTGATCAAACACCACCTCCCTCTTTAAACACTGCATCCCTCTCCTCCTGTAGTCTGGGGGCTAAGGAGGCATTGGAGCGTAGTTTCGGGGAGAAGATCAAGCCCTCATCTCAGGAGATCGTCCGTATGGCCGAGGGGCTACACCTGGAGAAGGAGGTGGTCCGGGTCTGGTTCTGTAACCGTCGGCAACGAGAGAAACGGGTCAAGACCAGCCTTCACCACAGCTCCTACCTGACCAAGGACAGTCCTACCTATAGATAATCCTAACCCCTATCTGTCCCCCAATGCCAAAAAACCTTGAGTTCGGGTGTGACCTCATTCTTTATTGGACCAAAAGCATATTGTTCTTCAAGTGCCTGCAGCCTACTACTATTTCTCCCAGAAGTGCCTAAACCAACGTATAACAATTTATGATTCCATGTCTGGTCGTTGTAAAAACAAATGATACTAATACATTCCCATGTGTCTTTATTATGATTTATTTATCTGAAATGTAATATATAAAACTGAATCATTATGAATGTGAACATCTAATTTATTGACAGATGTGTTTTCAAGTCAGAGACATCTTCAACCCAGAGAGAGAGAGAACGATATAGAGACATTCTCAGACATTTTGATATGTAAGAAATCAAAACGCAATGTCCCAGTTGCACATGTCATTTTTCATACTTACTGATTTCTTGATGCATTTCCCATGAATAAATACATACAAACCAACAGTGTGGTGAGGACAGGAGATGATTTAAGTGATGAATATACAAGCACCTGTGTCCCTGTATATATGATTTATGATATGAAATATGATTTAATTAAACATTTATCAGAGATGCAATTAATTAATTCATGGATTGTGCACTGACATGCATTTAATGTAATGATTTGTTGATTAATTTATTAAGCAGTTGGTATTTCCGAGCCCAATAAAAGGGAGCTGAGCACCCTGCACTGTATGACAGTGACATTTGACATATTCCCTGATTTATTGACGTGTTTCTGTGAATACAAACATCCAGCCCACTAGTAAACATGTGCATACTGTGCTAAACTCACCCGGTCATTATAACTGTAGAGTTGCTCCTGTCTTACAGCTGTCTGGTGGAGGAACCTCTGAATTCATCTCCATAGCCCCTTCCCCCAGGAACCATTCACTCTCCCATGTCTTCATTGGGATGTACTGGGAGAGCAGAACTGTAAGAATCTAGACAGAGTCATCTCAATAGGACAGGCATGAAACAAGGATCAAACTAGAAGGGAGCATGCTCTGTGGCCTGAGAAAAGGAGCCTACATAATGAGCTCTATGCGCTAATTCACAGCCTGTGGTATATGGCTGCGCTCTCCAGCGGGACAAAGCGCTGCGTGAGTGTGTCAGGGCTGGGGTCAATTCAAATTGAAGGCAGTCAATTCCAGAAGTAACCATTCCAAATTTGAAAAAACTACATCTATTTTCAATGACTTCTCAATAAACTGAGGAGTAGAAGCTATTTATAAAATAAAAAAAACATTTTTGAATTTAAATTAAAATCACTTCCTGAATTGACTCCCTTCAATTCAAATTGTGTCATTACAGCTCTGGGCCTCCATGCTTCTAATGTGGACTATCCTCTTCAATGACTGAATAAAAACACCATTGATGTGAAGGAGGTGTGGTTGGCATAGGTCATTGTTTGAGCAGCAGCTAGTAAAACAACACATTTCACTGCACCTATTCAGTGTGTGACAAATAAAACCATTTTTTTGTACGATGCTATTTTATTCATTATAAAAGTCATCACGTCTAAACAGTACAACTGTACAGATACAGAGGATACATACAGTAGTTTACATACATGGTGGATAAAAAGTGTGACAACAACCTTCATTTATTCACCTTTCCTCACTGGAGAATTGCACCACAAAATGAAGTTGAAAAGAAACTGATGTAACAATAGTAAGCCAGTCAATGTTTTCCAGTAACAATCATTAAGACAATTATTTTAGTATACAGTGATATACTAGTCGACATTAGAAAACCAGAAGAGAACCATGAGAGGGAACATTCTAGAATGCATGAAATGTTTTTTAGTTGATAATGCACAATGTCATTGTCTCCTAACCTGCTCTTACAGCATGGTCGAGTGAAACAGAGCACGCGTCAGGAAGACAATGATCAGTGTCTTCTTCATAAACCCATTGTACACTCTAGAATGTGTGTGTGTGGTGTTAAAAAAACAGCTCTAACAACAGATACGATAACTGCACAGCAGCCGAGATAAAAGGAGAGATGAGGACAGACAGACTGCTGGTTCAATCCCACATCAGAAAGACAGGACACACAGAGATCAACTAAGACAATATCTTCAAATTAGAGTACAACTCAATAGTACAAAACAAGCAATTCAAAATTAACCATTCTTTGATATATCAAGTTAATGATTATTAGTTTGAATTAGCATTAATTATTCTTTCACACATTGTTTTAAACTGAATCTATTTACGTATCTGACATCCAGTTTGATCCTGCTAATTCCATAGATTCTCATGCAAAATGTTTATTAGTGAAAAAGTCAAGCCCTTACCCTACTCGTAGGGGTTAATGTCAGTAGTTCCTAGAGTTAATGTCAGTGGAACTAGACAGACACATTGTCAGTAGTTTGACACCAGCAGCGTCTATAGTACTGTACCTAAAGATGTGAGAGCACAGAGAACAGTCATTACCTCACTCTGTTTCTTTGACTTCATCATCCTCCCACAGGATTTGTACTCCCAGGACTAATGGAGAAGCCATGCACAAAATATAATGTGAACATAGAGGTCACTTGTCCAGAGTCAACACTCTGTATGTACATAAAGAAGCCAACCCCTTCAGCAGGCTGCCAGCTGCAGCAGAATGTAGTGTGGGTCACAATATTCTATTATTCCTTCATTTAGTCATTAAATATTCATAACCACCCACAATCTCCCAGTGTCAGACACATGGACCACCAGCCCGCTAGTACACAGGCCTAGACCATGGTGTGTGTGTTAGTCCACTCCCAGGGCTCGAAGTTGTCGCTCTATCTCGTCGTCAGAGATCTGCGTTTTCCGTTTAGGAGAAGCAGTAGGGAGACTCTTCCCTGCTGCTGGGGCTCTCACCATCTGAAACACACACACATTACAACCGGTTAACACTGGCACTGGGTTTACAACACACATCCCAACAGGTTAACACTGGCACTGGGTTTACAACACACATCCCAACAGGTTAACACTGGCCTTACAACACACAGTAGCCCTTCTGTATAGAAAGCGGTGGTGTAGTAACACATGCTGTCCCCCAGGGGGAGTTGGTTCACTGCCAGATGGACAGTTACTGTAACTGCCTCATTTATCACCACACACAGGACACCTACAGGCACAGTCTACAGCACGTGTCAAACTCATTCCACCGGGGCCGAGTGTGTGCAGGTTTACGCTCCACCCTTGTACTGATGGATGAATTAAGGTAACTAATTAGTAAGGAACTCCCCTCACCTGTTTGTCTAGTTCTTAATTGAATGAAAAAAAAACAAAAAAAACAGACACTCAGCCCTCAGTGGAATGAGTCCTGGTCTACAGGCTGTCATCTCATAAAGACAGGCAAACTACAGGCACAGACTACAGGCTGTCATCTCATAAAGACAGACAGGCTACAGGCACAGACTACAGGCTGTCATCTCATAAAGACAGGCAGGCTACAGGCACAGACTACAGGCTGTCATCTCATAAAGACAGGCAGGCTACAGGCACAGAGTACAGGCTGTCATCTCATAAAGACAGGCAGGCTACAGGCACAGAGTACAGGCTGTCATCTCATAAAGACAAGCAGGCTACAGGCACAGAGTACAGGCTGTCATCTCATAAAGACAAGCAGGCTACAGGCACAGAGTACAGGCTGTCATCTCATAAAGACAAGCAGGCTACAGGCACAGAGTACAGGCTGTCATCTCATAAAGACAAGCAGGCTACAGGCACAGAGTACAGGCTGTCATCTCATAAAGACAAGCAGGCTACAGGCACAGAGTACAGGCTGTCATCTCATAAAGACAAGCAGGCTACAGGCACAGAGTACAGGCTGTCATCTCATAAAGACAAGCAGGCTACAGGCACAGAGTACAGGCTGTCATCTCATAAAGACAAGCAGGCTACAGGCACAGAGTACAGGCTGTCATCTCATAAAGACAAGCAGGCTACAGGCACAGAGTACAGGCTGTCATCTCATAAAGACAAGCAGGCTACAGGCACAGAGTACAGGCTGTCATCTCATAAAGACAAGCAGGCTACAGGCACAGAGTACAGGCTGTCATCTCATAAAGACAAGCAGGCTACAGGCACAGAGTACAGGCTGTCATCTCATAAAGACAAGCAGGCTACAGGCACAGAGTACAGGCTGTCATCTCATAAAGACAAGCAGGCTACAGGCAGACTACAGCAGTGGTATTGAAACTTTTTCAGCAGGGACCCTATTTTTTTTCCACCAGAATTTCCATTCACCCCCCCCAAGAATTTCTCACTAGCAGTCCAAATCTAATGACAACCTTAATCTACAAATTTAGATTTTTATATCAACAAATAACCTTTAATTCATTGCATTCATCTCTTATCAAAATTAATAGAAACCAATAAATACATTTACTCAATAAAATTGTTTTTCAAATCTTTCTCAAAACCGTTTGTATATTGTCCCACCCAATAATCTGTACACGCAACCCCACTGCAGTACCCCCACCTACAAGCAATCTTCCATAAAGACAGGCAGGCTACAGGCACAGTCTACAGCAGTTTCCCAACTCCAGTACCCCCACCTACAAGCAATCTTCCATAAAGACAGGCAGGCTACAGGCACAGTCTACAGCAGTTTCCCAACTGCAGTACCCCCACCTACAAGCAATCTTCCATAAAGACAGGCAGGCTACAGGCACAGTCTACAGCAGTTTCCCAACTCCAGTACCCCCACCTACAAGCAATCTTCCATAAAGACAGGCAGGCTACAGGCACAGTCTACAGCAGTTTCCCAACTCCAGTATCCCCACCTACAAGCAATCTTCCATAAAGACAGGCAGGCTACAGGCACAGTCTACAGCAGTTTCCCAACTCCAGTATCCCCACCTACAAGCAATCTTCCATAAAGACAGGCAGGCTACAGGCACAGTCTACAGCAGTTTCCCAACTCCAGTACCCCCACCTACAAGCAATCTTCCATAAAGACAGGCAGGCTACAGGCACAGTCTACAGCAGTTTCCCAACTCCAGTATCCCCAACTGTACACAATGTTGTTGTAGCTCCGGAAAAACACCTGATTCAACTTGTCAACTAATCATCAAGTCCTCAATGAGTTGAATCAGGTGAGTGTTTCCGGGACTACAAAAATGTTGGGTAGGGCTATGACGATACCAGTATCGCAATATTTTTTCCACGACAAAAATGAAAACACAAAGCAGTAAGAACGCATTGGTCCTTTAAAAACCTGCTGTATGTAAAATATTGTGTTCTATATATCTTGGAATATAAATACATGTGACTCTGGATGTTAACATGATGTTTCCAACATTAGGGCTGTTTTCTTAAAGAAGTTAAATCCACTTTGTGTTTTGTTTCCTTACCACGATACTAACGAGTATTGCAATACTGGCATCGTCCCAGCCCTACTGTTGGGTACTCGAGGACTGGAGTTGGTCTTCCTCCCATTAAGACAGGCAGGCTACGGGCTATCCTGCTCTCCTGCTACTGTCTTTGTCTGCTACACCTCAAAGCATCCAGACGGGAGAGGGCTTTGAGATGATACAAGACTCTCTCTTACCTTTCCAGAGGACTACTTGTGGGGAGAAGTGACTGGGGAACGGCATTGGGCAGTATGTCTTACCTTTCCAGAGATCTCGATGCCGATCTCATCCAGAACCTGGTTCACAATGTCCTGAGATTCTTCCTCGTCTCCTGATTCCACAAATATCTCATCTAACGTATCGTTGACTGGAGGGAGCAAGAGAGAAGAGTAGAGGGCAGACAGAGAGTGAGAGGCAGCGAGACAGAGGTCCTAGTCAGTTTACCGTTAAAAGTTGCGAGTTAACAGGTCATTGAACCACTAGGCAAACACACTGATCTGCATGATGTTTTTGGTTCGGACAGTTTTTTTTGTCCGTTACTAATGTGCATTTTTTATTTTTATGTTTAAATCCTAGGCAAGGGAGCCAATGACAGCAGGTCTTACTCATGTCCTCGGTCATGCCCATCTTCATGTTCTCCTTCTGGAAGTCCTGCATGGTCTGGAGGGTCTTCTGAGGATCCATCTTCTTGTTCACCACCTGCATCGTCTGGACAAACACAGAGACAGACAAGACTTACAGCACCAAAACAGTTATATTACACAGACACAATACACAACTCCCAGAGCATGTACGCGCATCATAAATACGCAGAGGGATTCTGCCTCTTCTTCCTGTGTGTTATCAGCCATGGCCTAGTTTCACGACGGAGCCTCAAACTGCCAAATGAGCTGCACACGCCACATGTAATTAGATTACATTTTTATATTGCTCAAAAACGTTTTTAGAGCGTGTCCCTGTTGTTAGTGGGTCTCTCTGCAGCCCCATAGTCTAGATGAAGCTAGAAGTGGGCTGTTTGGTGAAAGTTAACCGTTTTCCATCCACACTGAAGCCTTGGTAACACAAGCATGGTAACACAAGCATGGTAACACAAGCATGGTAACACAAGCATGGTAACACAAGCATGGTAACACAAGCATGGTAACACAAGCATGGTAACACAAGCATGAGCAGCGCTCCCTAAACACATTCCTTTTCCTGTTACAGATAGGTCTAATTCTGTGAGACCAGCCAATCAGACATCCTGGTCATGACTAATTAACTACCACACAGAGAAAACACTCCGATCAGAAACAATGCACTGATTAGAAACAGATTAATACATGAATAACTACATTAATAAATACTTTCCGACTGTAACTAGTTCACATTCTTAGCTCTAAACATTATGGGCTTATAGTCCTATAACCGGGCTAATTAGATATGCTACTTTATACATTACCAGAAGACTAAATGATAATAAACTAAGATGTGTAAGGATGTCATCTGATCTGTGTCTCTGAGCTGTGAAAAGGTATAGGATGGACGAGAGTGAAATGAGAATCTCTACACAATCAGACAAACATTACCATCCTGAGGGGATGACAGGATATATAGACAGACTAATTATCACACACTCAGAGATGAAGAGAGGAATCCTTTGAACTGTTTTAGAGAAGCTGTTTTAATGTTAACCGGGTTAGTCGGTCTGCTTTTGGGCCTCAATTACACAGACACACAGATGTATGTGTGTGGAGCAACAATACAATAAAACAGATTACTTTTAGAGGCCCAACATCCAAAATGTGATGGTCTGCGTGCCTGTCAGAATGTGTGTGTGAATGCACGCATGTGTGTGGTGCTCTTTACCTTAGCCGTAGTGGACATGGCTCCAGCCATCTTCATCTGAGAATTCATGACCTTGGTCTGTGTGGACATGGAGGTGACCTTTGAACTGACGGCGTAGGTCCTGTTCTTCTGCTTCCTCAGCTGGACCAGCTGCTTGGCCAAGATCTTACACGCCTCGCGGTTCCCAGACTTAGCCATCTTCTTTATCTCCATCTCCTACAGGGGGAGGGAAGGAACAGGAGGAGGATCAGCAAGGGGGAGCTTCTGACTGGCTTTGCATCCGGCTGTAAACGGGCAACTTCACTACACTCACACGTTACAAAAATATATAAACACATACAGTACCTGTCAATTTTGGACACACCTACTCATTCCTGGGTTTTTGTTTATTTTGACTATTTTCTACATTGTATAATAATAGTGAAGACATCAAAACTATGAAATAACATAAGGAATCATGTAGTAACCAAAAAAAGTGTTAAACAAATAAAAATATATTTTAGATTCTTCAAAGTAGCCACCCTTTGCCTTGACAGATTTGCACACTCTTGCATTCTCTCAACCAGCTTCATGAGGTAGTCACCTGGAATGCATTTCAATAAACAGGTGTGCCTTGTTAAAAGTCCAGGCTATGTAAGGGCTATTTGACCTAGGAGAGTGATGGAGTGCTGCATCAGTTGACCTGGCTACCACAATCACCCGACCTCAACCCAATTGAGATGGTTTGGGATGAGTTGGACCGCAGAGTGAAGGAAAAGCAGCCAAGTGCTCAGCATATGTGGGAACACCTTCAAGACTGTTGGAAAAGCATTCGATGTGAACCTGGTTGAGAGACTGCCAATAGCGTGCAAAGCTGTCATCAAGGCAAAGGATGGCTACTTTGAAGAATTTAAAATATATTTTGATTTGTTTAAACACTTTTTTGGTTACTACATGCGATCCTGAGTGGCCCAGCGGTCTAAGGCACTGCAGCTCAGTTCTAGACGAGTCACTCCAGACCCTGGTTCGATCCCAGGTTTATCAAGAATCGGCCGTAAATCGGGAGTCCCATAGAGCAGCGCACAATTGGCCCAGCAGCGTCCGGGTTAGGGGAGGGTTTGGCCGGAGTAGGCCATCATTTTAAATAAGAATGTGTTATTAACTGACTTACATAGTTATATTTAAAAAATGATTCCATGTGTTATTTCATAGCTTTGATGTCTTCACTATTATTCTACAATGTAGAAAATAGTCAAAATAAAAAACCCTTGAATGAGTAGGTGTGTCCTAACTGTTGGTACTGTACAGTCGTGGCCAAAAGTTTTGAGAATGACACAAATATTAATTTCCAAAGTTTGCTGCTTCAGTGTCTTTAGATATTTTTGTCAGATGTTACTATGGAACACTGAAGTATAGTTACAAGCATTTCATAAGTGTCAAAGGCTTTTGACAATACCATGAAGTTTACGCAAAGAGTCAATATTTGCAGTGTTGACCCTTCTTTTTCAAGACCTCTGCAATCCACCCTGGCATGCTGTCAATTAACTTCTGGGCCACATCCTGACTGATGGCAGCCCATTCTTGCATAATCAATGCTTGGAGTTTGTCAGAATTTGTGGGTTTTTGTTTGTCCACCCGCCTCTTGAGGATTGACCACAAGTTCTCAATGGGATTAAGGTCTGGGGAGTTTCCTGGCCATGGACCCAAAAAATGTATGTTTTGTTCACCGAGCCACTTAGTTATCACTTTTGCCTTATGGCAAGTTGCTCCATCATGCTGGAAAAGGCATTGTTCGTCACCAAACTGTTCCTGGGTGGTTGGGAGAAGTTGCTCTCGGAGGATGTGTTGGTACCATTCTTTATTCATGGCTGTGTTCTTAGGCAAAATTGTGAGTGAGCCCACTCCTTTGGCTGAGAAGCAACCCCACAAATGAATGGTCTCAGGATGCTTTACTGTTGGCATGACACAGGACTGATGGTAGCGCTCACCTTGTCTTCTCCAGACAAGCTTTTTTTTGGATGCCCCAAACAATCCTCAGCAGTCCAATCCCTGTACCTTTTGCAGAATATCAGTCTGTCCTGATGTTTTTCCTGGAGAGAAGTGGCTTCTTTGCCGCCATTCTTGACACCAGGCCATCCTCCAAAACGTCTTCACCTCACTGTGCGTGCAAATGCACTCACACCTGCCTGCTGCCATTCCTGAGCAAGCTCTGTACTGGTGGTGCCCTGATCCCGCAGCTGAATCAACTTTAGGAGACGGTTTCTTGGGCGCCCTGAAGCCTTCTTCACAACAATTGAACCGCTCTCCTTGAAGTTCTTGATGATCTGATAAATGGTTGATTTAGGTGCAATCTTACTGGCAGCAATATCCATGCCTGTGAAGCCCTTTTTGTGCAAAGCAATGATGACGGCACGTGTTTCCTTGCAAGTAACCATGGATGAAAGAGGAAGAACAATGATTCCAAGCACCACCCTCCTTTTGAAGCTTCCAGTCTGTTATTCGAACTCAATCAGCATGACAGAGTGATCTACAGCCTTGTCCTCATCAACACTCACACCTGTGTTAATGAGAGAATCACTGACATGACATGATGTCAGCTGGTCCTTTTGTGGAAGGGCTGAAATGCAGTGAAAATGTTTTTGGGGGGATTCAGTTCATTTGAATGGCAAAGAGGGACTTTGCAATTAATTGCAATTCATCTGATCACTCTTCATAACATTCTGGAGTATATGCAAATTGCCAACATACAAACTGAGGCAGCAGACTTTGTGAAAATTAATATTTGTGTCATTCGCAACTTTTGGCCACGACTGTATCAAATCAAACACCTGAGAGCTAGCAGCCCCTCTTAGCTTTGGTAAAACAGCCTATTGCCCTGAGGGAACACACACTGCAAGGCTGTAAAGCCATGGCCCCTGGGAAACAAACACAGCTGCAGCCCTGTGTGTCTCTTTATTCTGAAGAGCCAGTCCTCAAAAAAAGTATTTATTAATTAATTATGATTATTGCTGTTTTTTTTTACAGGAATAATAGTCCCATCCCTCTACCCCTTCCCTCTGTCAGAGTGTAGTGCGGGTTAAACTATGATTAGACCGATCAGTGCTATGTAGATTGGAGAAGAGCTGAGTGAAGGAGATGATTATTCAGCAGACCCAGTCTCCTCCTCAGGTAGCGCGCTCTGCTGAACAGCTGAGTAGGCATATTTCCATTACAGGACCATTACATTACCCCTCAGACACACAAACAGGTGCAGTCTCTGCCTGCAAAACATATTAATGATCAGAATAGACAGAACATCTTAATAATGAGGCTGCTATCTGCCATAAAGCAAAATGACATTTAAATATGTAACAGTGATCTAGGATGGGATGACGAGTGGTGCTGATGTGAGCTTATTACTGATATTATATTAGGAAATACCATGGTTGAACATGACCAATGGTACAACTACCTGGAACAAAAAACAAACAAAAAAAATCAGCGCCTCTGGTGGATTTGGTCTCGGAGTGAATGCACGAAAGAAAAAGCCTGCAAAGCATTTTACCCCCCCCAAAACAAATCTAAAAATAAAAAAATATTCCTATTCAAATCAGGTACAAAATATTCAATAGTGTAATTTTACCAATTGCACTATATGGAAGCAAGGTTTGGGGTCCAATCTGTAATTACGATTATAAGCATTGTGCAAAAAAACTCACATACAGAATTCTGATTGCCAAAGCCTGAGGGACATCCCATGACCATTAATTCCTTGAAGTATTTACATTGTATATAACTTACAAGTAATACAGTGTAAACATCATCCATGTATATTTTGTTGTTTATTTAATAGCCATTCTTTTTTATAATATTATTTTTATTTAATTAAATGTATCAACCAAAGATTACACTATACAACTGCAGTAGTGTTGTACCTGTAGACATGATCATATGTGACCCGTTTCAAGAAACTAGGCATATGTCACACGTCACGACTTCATAGGAGTGTCATTTGAACGGGTTTAAAAAAAAAATCAAAATGCGTTTTTTGGCAGAAATGACTTCTGGATCATGTGAACGTTCATGTACCTTAATAAAAAAAAACTTGTATGCCATCTGTAAACAAATAAATATGTTAAATTACAAGCCTAGTTGGTTTAGCCATGGAAAAAATACAGGAAACTTCCCGCTAGCCATGATTGGCTGAGATAATGGGTGGGCTGGACATGCCGGGAGATGAGTTCGGATTGGTCTGCCATGTAAAATGCTTGTGTCTATAACATGAGCTGCTCAGTATGTGTAGATAATCCTTTCTACTGTGGCGTATTTTGACAAAGTGTTGCATTGCTGCCCTGAGGTTAATAGCGCTATCGACAAAAATCAGTGGGAAAAAGTAGTGATGGAGTACTTTCTGGAGGACGATCGTGCGAAGCTGACTCTCTCAGACTCTGAAAATGAATCAGACGATGAGGAAATCCCTGATTTAGGTAAAAACATTTTATTTGAACCAGACATTGTAGTCTTCCCCCATCACTGTCATCAGAAGAAACGGCGCTCAACAGTATCGTCTCGGAAGAAGTTGAGCGAGTTTTGAAATCAGTGGAATGCCCGGTGGAAGCAGAGATATGATTACCAAATGCAGAGTCCAGAGAGTCCAAAAGAACACAGGAGGATGTTGTATAAAACACCTGTCTTCGGATTACATCTTCAAACTAAGGGCAACCATGGCATCTGTGACAGAGGGAGAAGTGTCCATCCATGTATACGGGTAAGAGTCTAGCTACATTTTCAGATATTATACGTTTCCAATTTTGTCAGAAAGCTGTTTTCATTGCAAGTTAAAGCGTACTGTTAGCTAGCTAACGTTAGCTGGCTGGCTCGCTCGCTAACATTACGTGTATCATCTGTGTTTCTAAACACAAGCCTACATTATGCCATTTCACTGTACCGTTTACACCTTATGCATCTTGTGCATGTGATAAATAAAGCTTACGTTTAATTTGATATAGTATGACAGACACGGTAATGTGAAGAACAACATAACCTGCACCAAAATCAGATTAGGATACAACCCAAGGACTAAATAAAGTGTATTTCGACTAATACTTTCTGCTACTACTGTCACCACTTTTAATCTTGAAATCTTTGTTTACTACACTACTATCGTATTCACTCTGTTCAGCACATGGCCTCACATGTGAATCCTTAAAGAGATGGGTGGGGCTAAGGCTTAAGAGGGTGTGAACGATGCTGAATAGTGTAGACAAAGAGGGGCTCTCAAGTAGGTGTACAAACATTTTTATGGGACATTTTCTCAAAAGTGAGGTTAGAGGAATGTCAACATTCAACGCAGAATTACTTTACCATTGTTCCTCAACTGCAGGTTATGATATTCAATTTTCTAGCTCCGAGTCTCTACTTTTATCCAATGTAAAAAACACAATTTCAATTTCTGCTACATTGGACAGAATCCAGGTGGTGGGTCACATACTGTATGTACTTTTATTAATACTGAAATGAACTGTGTTTCATTATCCTCATTGCACTATATTTACTGAAATGCTGTACCACTACACTGCTTTGGCAATATGTACAAATTGTATTTCATGCCAATAAAGCAAACTTCAGAGAGGGGAGAGAGAGAGGGGAGAGAGAGAGGGAGGATTCAGTAAAACTGATAGATGAATGATGCTATCACATAACAATGTACATAGAGACAGACTGATCTAATGTTCACTGGACCAGGGCAATAATTCAGCTAGACAGAGGAGACAAAACATGCTCTTTTTCATCTGAATAATGAACCAAGTTGTTCTATGGAATAAAGTGGCTATAAATTCAAATCATGGGCTATCCCTGGATCCATGCCAGTACACACACTTTGCTGAATAATATAGATATCTTGAAGAAAAACAAATGTTCTTCTCCAAAAGGGTGTTGTGTTTTTGGGACACATTCTGAAAGCCCAAGTAGCCTCTGTGTCAAGAGTCTAATACTAATGAGTCTCCCAGCATAGCAATTACAGCAGCCCTAGCAGAGGAAGTGCAAACAGACACTGGGACGGCTGTGTGTCACAAATACATTTATGCTAAATTGTAATATAGGACACTTCCTCTTCTTAGAGAATAGCTTTTTTTCAGACCAACAAAGATAAAAAACTAGATTAATTAGAAGAAATATTAATGAGTAATAAAAAGCTTGTCCCTGGGAAGGTAATTATGGCCTGTGTGATGTTTACTTAAAACAGAGAGACCACTCTTCCATACATCCTTATGGTATAGTGGGAAAAGGAGGGGAAACGTTATATTCTTTTGTTCACACAGCCCTATGGTGACTCATTGTGTGTGTGCACACACACACACGTGTTCTATCTCCTCTTTCCCCTGAAGCTATTCTACCTGTCCAAACCTATCTATTCAATCCCACCGGTTAGCCAAGCAGCTTGTAGGCCTAACAGACAGATCAGGAAAGGGATTGAGTGGAGGTAGGGGGTAGTAGGATGGAGCAGGATTCACCTTGAGTCATTTACACACATTTGATGCAATCAGCCGCAATCAGCAGAAAAGGTACTGAGAAACTAAAACCTGCTGCCGTCCTACAGCACTTCACAGGGGGAGAGGGGGTCTCACCATTTGTTTCTCTTGTTTCTCCAGAGCAGCTCTGTCTCTAGTGATCTGTCTCTGAGTACCACGAAGCTCCTTAGTCTGTTCTTTTATAATGTCTGAGAGAGAGAGAGAGAGAGAGCAATTAGGAAAACATTTACCCTACCAACATACAGTTATTGAATCAAACAGTTTTTTTGTTTTGCTTTATGACATAGATACAGCTCATTCATACAGTTATACTGGACATTGGGCTTTCTGTAAAGCTATAGAAGCAGAGTACCATTCTGTTCACACGGGTAGATAGACAGGGACAAAGCTCTGGACATTCCTCCTTCACAGGGCTGAGCCTGGACTCGAAACCATTCCTGCCTCACACACTACCCATTACCCTGACACGACGCGTGTAACACAGTCCGACACACGCAATGCTCCAAATACCAGACTCAACTGTACACAAGAAAACTGGGTTCTTTATCAAAATGTATAGGGGGACCAACAATAAAGAGAGCTCAGGATTGAACTCTTATTGAGATAATTCCTTAATACCATATTACTTAGACTTTTAGAAATATTGGCAGGGTAAACTATGTGATGAGTCTTGTTTCAAGGTTTTCCAATAAAAATAAACCAGGCTCCTGACTTTATATGTACAACAGCAATAATGTAGCAAAAATAATAATCATTTGAATCAATGTTTTAAGGCAGGATAAAACCCTTGAAGTGTAGCATCAATGGGAACAATATAGGCACAAGCGTGAGGTGAACTGAATAAGTGAAGGCATTCACGGAGAGATGGTCACACAGCAGCAGTTCCTAATATAAGGCTGTGGAGTATGAGTTTGGAGAGCAGTCCCAGAGAGAGACCAGGCATGTCTGTAGGCAAGGGTACACTGTTTCAGCCATTTCCTCCAAACCGCCTCACACATTCTCTCTCTTACACACACACACACACACCCTACTGTGAATGTGTCCCGGCCGTCCCAGCTTCCGTATTTGGGTAGAGGACACGATCCCCTACACTGCTATTAGCTTTAAGGTTACCGCAGACACATATAGTGAGCCAGGGCACTCCACCAGCTGATGCACTAAACCATTGCACTGGACTCCATCACTAGAGCGAGAGGATTCCCAGAGATTCTCTCTACAGTGGAATAGGTACCAGAAGCGCTACCAACAACCTCTAAATTGAGCCTGTTTCAATGCTGGATCAAAACGCTAAATATTCAACAGAAAACTATCTTTCTTTCGTCAAAATAAGGTTTTTCCACAAAACTATAAAAAGGTATAAAACAATTAAAAACAATAACAGGAAATTATTTGTTTAATGTTCAGGTAATTCCTGCAGTGGAAGTCCAAAACTGAAGCATACAGCAGTGAAAGTTGTGTTGTTGTAAAGCACTCAAACTTTTAGAAGAAAATGCATGAGGAAAGTGAAAAAAAAAATATATATATTTCTCCCCCCAAAAAATACTGCAGTAAAGTTTTCACAGATAAATGTTGCAGAATAACAGGCTCTCAAACTCTTTAAAAATGACCATAATGTAAAAATATAAAATTTTCAAAATGAACTGAAATAGTGACAATCCTTGCTATAGGTACCTATGGTGCCCTTATCACCCCAACAACTCCAGAGAAAGAGAGAGCTGGACCACTTGCGAGAGTGAAGCGTAGTATCTACGTGCAGGGTGACGTATCGACAACGTCTACAAGAGGGTGGGGTATTGTCTACAAAACTCCACCAGCTATTCTCTGCCCGCCATCGCACCCACACGCCCTACCATGGGATACCACCGCGTCTCGACACCGGGCAACCTTGGCACCCCACACCCAGAGAGAGAAAGAATGAGAGAAGGGGCAGAGACGCTGAGATATCCTATCAACTATCTGGCCTTGAGTAAACGTACAGTACAATCACAGTAAGTGACTATTGATTCTCCATCAATGAGACCATGGTCATGAAATAACTTGTTAATATTGAATTAGGTAAAAACTTGAAATTGATTATATAAAAACGTACAATATGTTTTTGTTTAATAAAGTTATTAGTGATTCAGATGTAATGTATTGATTATGTATTCTGAATAGTCTGAATTGTTCCGTTGCATTCTGACCCTGTAAGACCAAGACATTTTGACTGATAAGGCCCAACATTTCAATGGCTCAAGGAAATACACAATAAGATGGAGACATTTCTTCCTCTTCTCAACTTTTCTTTATCGAGGTTAGGCACATTGAGATAAAGTTGATTTTCAAGAGACACCTGAAAATCAACCTTTGAGGTTCTTCTTTTAACATATTGCTACATTTTCAAAGTATCAGCAGCAGCAAAAAGCTGCATGGCACGTACTGTGTTATCTTTACAGGCAGTTTGAACTCTCTCTCTCACACACACACTTCACTGTTGACTTTTGGTTTCCCCTTGCGTCATGTTTGACTACTATGAGACAGGAAAACTGAGAAGTGTTTTACAGTCAAACATAGCCTAATGGAAATCTTGACATGATCATTACTAGGGTTGGGAATTGCCAGGGACCGCACCATATGATATTATCACGATACTCTGGTGCCTAAATTATTAAGATTGAGAACAATTGGAGTGTTTGTGCAGGTACAGCCAACTAGCGCAAAAATAATATTGCGATATTGTCAAAACGATACATCAAAAATAATTTCCCGATGTGTAACTGTATTGATTTTTAGAGAGTAGCGGGAATGGATCGCGCAGACAGTGTGATAAACCTTACTTATATCCATCTGTCTTTAACTGAACAGAGTGAAGTAACACAGTCATTCTACACATCATGTGGTCTCTCTGGATCACATGATTCTCTCACATGTTTCTCTCGTGTGAACAAAGCTTTCTTACAGGCTAGAGGCTGTTAATCATGGAATTAATCTGTTGCAGCCAGTAGGTAAATTACAAAGTAACTATTAAACATACTAGGCAGCATCATCAAATCAATGTAACAATGTACTAATTTAGCCTAATACAACTACACTGTTCAAACGATGGTCAAATTGTGACCATTTTTTTTTTTTTAGCGTTTAGCAATTTAACAAGGACCTTTCACTGATAACGTTACACAGACAAGTGGAATAGTAACGTTATATTGTCTAATTTCAGACTGTGACACAATCTAACTTGAGGGGATTCCACGTTGACCAATGTCATTTTTGATTTTGTAACAAACATGCATCTTCACTTGTTAAACTGGTGTCAGGTGAACTTGTAAAACAGTTCAACTGGCTCGTTCAGTAGGCAAGTCTATGTTCGTTAGTGGCGGACTGGCTCTCACCAATTCAAACAACTTTGTTACAAGCCTACTAGCAGTGGAAAACAAACTTACCGTCGACTGTCTTCTTCTTGAATAGAGAAGCCATGGCGCACAAATTAAAACTAAAACCAAATACTAGGCCTAATTACAATGTATGTGCTTCCAGGCCGTGGGCAGCTAAACTGTAGCTCTATCAACAAGCTGAGATTTCCTGGTCGAACTGTTCCAGCCTTTCACATGACATCCCAGACTCACCGCCGACTCTCTGACGTCACCACGGGACTCTCCCAGTTCCTCTTGTCTCCCCTAGAGTGCGGTACTGTTCCGACGCAAATTGAGCTCTTTTACGGTTCGTATCAACCCGCACAGTGAACTGGGGTAGATTTTTTTTTTTAAATTATCAGTGATTATTTTATCAACTCTGCTCAGAAATTACAGAGTGAGTAGAAAACGAGGACAGTAACTTTGGGAAAAACGCCCTCTACGGAAAAGTTTGGTAAGATTTAGATATGTGCATACTGGCTATCCTTAGACAAACACACTTTGAAGGGAAATAATATTTATTTTGTTCTTTAATAAAAATAGAAACCCAAACATACTCACTTTAAATTGTACTACTTTATTAAAAACGGATAAAAAAATTTCTCTCTAACCAAGGGGATTATTTATCTTTAGGCTCTCCTACTGGTATATATAAACACGTTTATAGATCTAACTTTATAATATTATATATACATAACTTTTTTCTAAATGACAAAATATTAGATCAATGTATGTCAAAATCGTTTTATTGAAGTGACTTAAAAAGTTGAGATGAGACAGATGACATTTTTAGTTGAGCAAGACAAGTGGCATCCAAGGTAACTGTTGGTGACACTTGTGAAAATGACAGGATGGGGGTGTTTAACCTCAAGCCACCAGACCAGTCACTAGAAAGCAATAGTAGGTCAAGCACAGGCCATTTACATTAGCATTTAGGATTTTTATTTTTGCATATTGGATTATGCCCCCATTAAAAATTGGTTGGAGGTATTTTCTATGCACATGAAAATATAGCAAATGCTCGGGATTGGTATGTCTGTGTGTGTGTGTCCCTCTGTGTGCGCTCGTGTGTGTGTGTGTGTTTTTTTAAGAAGCTATGAAAATGTAAAGTACCACGTCCATAAAAACAACCACATAGGCTAGATAGACATAAAATAACTCCCTACGGCTTTACACCGCCATCAATTATTTTGTTCTCATTTCATCCTCATCTCACTGGATAATGTTACCGCTGAGGTCAGGGACCTGCTATATTAAAGAATAAATTCATTGGATGGTTTCTCTTCATATTAATGCTGCTGTGAGAAACATTGCAGTCTGCTCACTTGAACCGTAACCAACTCAATTCAATGAAAATTCTGAGTTCCCTCCATTTGGTCAAATGGAAAAGGGGGGAGTAGAGAAGAGGAGAATAGGAGAGGAAGAGAGGGGGAGTTATGGATCAAAATGAGAGGATGGGACCAAGTACAGAAGGAGGAGAGGAGAAGATAACAGATGAGAGGAGACAGAGGATAGTGGGGTGACTTTGAGAAGACAGAGGAGAGGAGGATTAGTAGCTCTCAGCTCATACCCCTCTCCATCCCAGCGGAGGAGTGCAGCGTCCTGGGGCGTTGTTCTAGTTGAGGTTATTAGGGAGATGTTAGGTCTAATCAGTAGTAGACTACAGGGAACAGCGCTAAACGCTCTCATCACTACTACTACCACATGTCCTGAGGTGATCCATCCAGCCAGCCAGCACACAGGCCCTCTACAGCCCCCTTCATAATGACACTAGCCACAGACGGCTGTATTTGCTGTGGAGGTTGTTTTCAAAGTATATTACATATCTACATCTCATATTGGAGGGAAGGGAGGGAGGGACATGTTGAGGACATTAAATGAGAATTCCCTCTGAGGTATTTAAAAAAATAATATCTCTCTATTTTCTCTATCTCTGTTGGTGGTCTTGCCTGAGGCGAACAGACATGTTAACATGCTGCTAACTAACTACACAGACAGACAGAAGACAGACAGCAGAGAGAGATGTCATGTGTGAAATTAGATCCCAGTACAATCACTGGGAATACATGAGAATTATAACAGAAAAATCTAACATTTTGCTTTGAGGTCTCATTCTACACGTAGACTCACTGTAGTGCAATCCATCTGCAATCCATAATAACACGTGTTACCCCATCAGCAATGCTGAGGGGTTGAATGATGACTTTAGTAAGAAGATATTGGATTTTATCTTTCTTTGTCAATTATTATACGTATATCTGTCAAAGTGTTTCTGATTCATTTACAATATGATGCATGTGATTTTTATTGCTCTATAGCAGGGATCATCAACTACATTCAGCCACGGGACAATTTTTTCTTGAGCGGATGGTCGGGGGGCCGGAACATTATAAAACACATATTTGTAGACTTCAAATTGACCGCAAGAAGCCTAAACAGATATAATATTTGACTAAAACATAATAATTTCAAACCTTGATTACATTTGGGGACATTGCCCTGCGTAGGGTGCCGTCTTTCGGATGGGACGTTTGTCACGTTCCTGACCTGTTTTCTGTTGTTTTGTATGTGTGTGATGGTCAGGGCGTGAGTTTTGGGTGGGCAGTCTATGTTTTCCGTTTCTATGTTGGTTTTGGGTTGCCTGGTATGGCTCTTAATTAGAGGCAGGTGTTTTGCGTTTTCCTCTAATTGAGAGTCATATTAAGGTAGGTTGTTCTCACTGTTTGTTTGTGGGTGATTGTCGCTGTGTCTGTGTTTGTTGCACCACACGGTACTGTCTCGTCTCGTTCTTTCGGTCGTTCCTGTTCATGTGTTCTTCGTTTCATGTAAGTTCGTAGTTTAGGTCTGTCTTCATCGTTTATTATTTTGTAGGTTATCAAGTTTAGTTTGTTATAGTGTTTTCGTGGTTTTTCCCGTCTTGTTTAATAAAGTCATTATGTATTCACAACCCGCTGCGCCTTGGTCTACTCACTCACCGAAGGAGAGCCGTTACAACGTTAAAACGGGTGTCTTGACTCTCTGTGGTCATTCAAAATCCCATGGCACTTATTATAAGAGTAGGGGTGTTCACCCCGGTCATGGCTCAATTCCCAACCTGGCCACATTCCATCATGGCCACCTAATCAACCCCCTCATTCCTAATTTCCATATGACTCCTCACCTCTCCACGTGATAGCTGATGAGTGGTGAGCGTTCTGGCACAAAATGGTTGCCGTGCATCACTGAGGTTGGAGCTACACATGATGGTGGATGAGGTGAGTTTCCCCCTACTATGTAAAGCGCTTTGATGACCTAATTTGGTAGAAAAGCGTGGTATAAATCCAACCAGTTATTATTTATTATTATTATTATTTGTATACAATCACATACAGTATGTCTCTATTATACTTGGGAACAGATTTCCAAAATTAAAATCACTTAGTGGTGATTTTTAAAGGTGGTAAAGTTTTAAAGTATTTTATGTCCAACAATGAAAATTTAAAAACAACAATTAAAAATATATATACATATTACATTTTTTTACTCAGAAAACTCCGGAGCCAAAATAAAACCACCCGCGGGACAAATTTGGCCCACAGGCTGCCAGTTGGGTAACCTTGCTCTATAGTGTTGTTCATATTCAGCATGTATTCAAGCAGGAGTAAATTATGATTTAATTACCATGATCATCCACCAATCCTGAGTTCATGGCTGGTATAATATGTGTGATATGTGACATGTAACAAGGCAGAGTTATGGTGCTATGATAACAGACAGATACAGGCGGAGACAGGCCCAGGACTTAGAGTGGTAGCAGGGGATTTAAACAGCAACATCCTGTAGCTGATGGATGGATGCTCTCAACTAGAACGAGACACATAGAGGGGAGGGTGGAGAGAGGGAGGGGTGGGTGGGAAGAGAGGTACAGGGTCAGGAGGGATAATATATCGAGTGAATGACTCCACTCCTTTAGCCCTTGGGAAGAATGAGAGAGAGGCGTGTTGCTCTCAGGCACAGGCCAGCAGGGAAATGTGGGTAATGAAAGATTATCTCCCCTGGTGGGTTAGCTCATCACTAGCAGCCTGGAGCAGGGGACACACACGCCCACATGCGCATGCACACACACACACACACACACATACACCTTTCACACAGAAAATTAAGTTAATTGACATGTCTGTGAATATGAATGAGCCTAATAATCCATTCATTCAGCAGAGTTACTGACTCCAGTGATAATTTAACATAGCTCAAAGTGGGATGTGGTACTATTGTTTAAACCTGCTCTCTGGCTGACATCTCACTGGGGAGTCGAGGGATACTAATGAAGACACTCATTATTCCAGCCAATGACAAGCTCTTATCCACAGGTATGTCTAGCCCGAGGAAGACAATCTGGGCCAGGTATGGAACATGTGTAACATCAGGTTCCTCCCGTCATTCCTCTGTCTCTCCCCATCCTCCCTCAGCCCTGCATCACATGCCCTTCTCCTGTCCCCTCCTGGTTTCTATCTCCATTACATCCTACATATGTCTCTCCTCCTCCATTCTCCTCTCTTCCCCTGTCTCATCTCCCCTGTCCCTTCTACCACCCCGCCGCCCTGGGGCCAAGCTGAGTCAGTATTATTGAGGGGATGGAGGCTGGTGAATATTATTAGCATGGGGAATTAGACTCACTAAGTAGGGAAGGGCAGAGAGGACAGGTCCTGTGGTCAGATTCGAGAGGGGACAGCCAGACACACCCCATACAGTCGCACACAAACATACACATACACATGCACATATATGCCAAGGGTGAGCCCACACCAGTACATTAAGGTAGGTAATTATATTCAGACAGACAGAGATGTGTTAAAGACTTTCTAATTCCTGACGGTGCTGGCACAGCAGAAACTGTTTCTCTGTCTGCTTGTATTCGCATTATCCTTTTCTGTCTGCTTTTTAAAACGACTCACTTCAGAAAGACGCCTCTTTTCCCTATATCCCACTGTTCTACAGTAGTCCTTCAAGACAACTTAAATCGAATCTACATTATATTCAGTATTTCTATTGTTTGACGGAGGCATATCGTCTAAAGAGGGGAGGAAAGAGGAAGCAGAGCAGACAGTGATTACATGATGTGCTTTAATTAGGGGATAATATGCTGATCTGGTATGTTAGGAAAAATAACAGCACAGACAGAAACAATTACTGTGTAGACCAAGATGGAAGTTAAATGTAACATACTAGATGCATTGCAATATGAAATTTGTTCACTTCTTTCCCTCACTTTCTCTCTCTCCGACCTGAACATTTCCAATTACCTCTTTGTCTTGACCAAGAACCCCATTTGACCTTCCTGTCAGACCAGTCAAGGAGGGTCCTCTATCAATCCAGACAGTCTTTGAGTCTCCAACACCTCATTAAATAACTCTCAGTATTCACGCCTGTCTCTATTACCATCTCATTTGCAAACTAGTGATTTTTAATAGAGCAGGAGTTATATTATTATTATTGTAATTATCTGGTTATAAAGGCCTGGTCCGTCATTCCAGAGAGATCTGAGTCCTCCACTGGTCAGTTCATTAACACACTAGACACATATCACCCCGCTCTGCCACCGCGGAGCAGGACACACACACGTGTGGGATTCCCTTTGTGAGATCCAATTAAAAGTTCCATTGACATTCTGGTTCTGCGTGGCAGTATGATATAAGTATGACAGCTAAAACAGCAGGAACAATTAAAAATGTGGTTATCTTGGACTATGTTACATTATATTGTGATTAAATTAGTCACAATGTGGGATTAGACTGGATGGTCAATGAGCCTTTTGTTAAAACGTGGAGTTTTGTCATTTTACATAATAATTATATTTTTTATTTAAACCACCACCCACAATTAAATTACAAATGACCATGTATTAAAGTTATTGACTGAAATTAGCCCGCATACAACAGCCATGTACATACTGTACCTATTCCTTTTAATAGGAAACATATTATAAACGATACCATCTCTGTCTGTCACGACTTCCGCCGAAGTTGGTCCCTCTCCTTGTTCGGGCGGCGTTCGGTGGTCGAAGTCACCGACCTTCTAGCCATCGCTGATCCACTTTTCATTTTCCATTGGTTTTGTCTTGTCTTCCATCACACCTGGTTCCAATTCCATCAATTACATGTTGTGTATTTAACACTCTGTTCTCCCCCCATGTCCTTGTCGGTAATTGTTTCTTGTAGTGCTTATGCACGGTATGCTGGTATTTACCGGGTTTTGTTTGACCCATTTATTGTATTGTTCTGTTGACGGTGGTTTATGGATATTAAACGACACCGTTGTAAATCAGTTTTCTCTCTCCTGCGCCTGACTTCTCTACCGCCAGTACACACCTCACTACAACTGTCTGTCTGTCTGCCTGCCAGTCTGCCCTGTCTGCCTGTCTGTCTGTCTCCCTCTGCCTGTCTGCAGCGAAATGCTTATGTTTCTATCTATGTATGTGAATGGTGTGTATAGACAGCATGGACAGTATATGAATAGAAAAGGTGTGTACAGCAGTAGTTATATAGGATGAGCCATGACTAGAATACAGTATATACATATAAAGTAGGTAAAACAGTATGTAAACATTATTAAAGTGACCAGTGTTCAATGACTGTATTTTTTTATTTTTTATTTCACCTTTATTTAACCAGGTAAGCCAGTTGAGAACAAGTTCTCATTTACAACTGCGACCTGGCCAAGATAAAGCAAAGCAGTGTGACACAAACAACAACACAGAGTTACACATGGAATAAACAAACGTAGAGTCAATAACACAATAGAAAAGTCTATATACAGTGTGTGCAAATGAAGTAAGATTAGGGTGGTAAGGCAATAAATAGCCCATAGTGGCGAAATAATTACAATTTCGCTGCCAAAGGAAAAATTGGCTTGGGGGTGACTAGTGAAATATACCTGCTGGAGCGCGTGCTACGGGTGGGTGCTGCTATGGTGACCAGTGAGCTGAGATAAGGCGGGGCTTTACCTAGCAAGGACTTATAGATGACCTGGAGCCAGTGGGTTTGGCGACGAATATGAAGCGTGGGCCAGCCAACGAGAGCATACAGGTCGCAGTGGTGTGTAGTATATGGGGCTTTGGTGACAAAACGGATGGCACTGTGATAGAATGCATCCAATTTGCTGAGTAGAGTGTTGGAGGCTATTTTGCAAAGTCAAGGATCGGTAGGATAGTCAGTTTTACGAGGGTATGTTTGGCAGCACGAGTGAAGGATGCTTTGTTGCGAAATGGGAAGCCGATTCTAGATTTAATTTTGATTTGGAGATGCTTAATATGAGTCTGGAAGGAGAGTTTACAGTCTAACCAGACACCTAGGTATTTGTAGTTGTCCACATATTCCAAGTCAGAACCGTCCAGTGAGTAGTGAGTAGTGATGAGTAGTGATGCTAGGCGGGCGGGCAGGTGCGGGCAGTGATCGGTTGAAGAGCATGCATTTAGTTTTACTTGCATTTAAGAGCAGTTGGAGGCCACGGAAGGAGTTTTATGGCATTGAAGCTCGTCTGGAGGTTAGTTAACACAGTGTCCAAAGAAGATGTATACAGAATGGTGTCGTCTGCGTAGAGGTGGATTAGAGAATCACCAGCCGCAAGAGCGACATCATTGATGTATACAGAGAAGAGTCGGCCTGAGAATTGAACCCTGTGGCACCCCCATAGAGACTGCCAGAGTCCGGACAACAGGCCCTCCGATTTGACACACTTAACTCTATCTGAGTAGTAGTTGGTGAACCAGGCGAGGCAGTCATTTGAGAAACCAAGGCTGTTGAGTCTGCCGATAAGAATGCGGTGATTGACAGAGTTGAAAGCCATGGCCAGGTCGATGAATACGGCTGCACAGTACTGTATGTACATAGAGCAGCAGAATCTAAGGTGCAGGGTACACTGTTAGACGTTTGTGTAATTTTATCAGTAACTTACTGTTTTAATCAACAGTATGAAACTGTGTAAACTAAATGCAGTAGATTACCGTAGGATGCACAGTAAAATATCGTAAATGTGTTTTACAGTATTAATTATGGTGCGTTGTGGGTAAATGTTTTTGTCAGGGAAAGAGTCTCTGGCTCATTAACATATTTTAAGGCATGTATGAGGCTATATTTGTTGCACCTGTGAGTGAGAATATTCTACCCCCACAGAATACAGTAACACAGTATACTGTATTTTAGGAGTTCTACAAACTTTGTCCTGAAACTCTACAGTAATTTACTGTCATTCAGAATACAGTACCATACTACATTTTTGTAGTGCCAAAAACCGTTTGAACTAGTGGATGCATGGTATATTAACATATTTTAAGAGGCTATATTTGTTGCACCCGTTGTAGTGGTTCCCTAACAATTACCTTTATATAGGGTTCAGATCAGAGTGGCAGCAAGTCTCAAACCTTTAATGGTTGGTTAGAAGCCTTTGTTAAGGCCTAAAGTACAAGGGATATAAAACACCAATACAATTCAACAATAAAGTGCTGTTTTGCTATACATTTACTGCAGCATACTGTAAACGATGGTGCATTGTGGCGAAGTATTGTGGGAGGAGAAGGAATCGCTGGGTCATTAACATATTTGAAGGTGTGCTTTGTAAGTGGTTATATTTGTTGCACCCCTTAGTGAGAGTCCTGTACCAATTTAAGTGAAATGTGATAGTAGTTCCCTATCAAAAGTATATATGGAGCAGATCAGAATGGTAGCGTGTCTTAAACCTTTTAATGGTTGAGTATTTACCCATGTCCATTTGATCTGTTTTGCCCTGTAATCATGGCCAGTTTGGAAGCTGTTGTTAAGTCCTGCAGAAGTGCAAGTGATATAAAACACCTAGTATTCATTCATATGCTGTAATATGCAAATGCCTACAGACGACCTGCTTTCTCTAATCCCTTATAATTACAGTAAAATACTGTAGAAATAATTGTATTACAGTTTAATAGTCACTTTCACTATATTGTACTGTGTTTCATTAGTCTGGAATCAAGTTACCGATAATATCTCAGTATTGTATTGGCAGTATCCAGAGAGAGTCAGAGATATCATACGATATCTTGTTGTAATTACAATTATTTTGAAGACTAATGTATCACATTACATTTTCAGTAACAGTTACAGAAAAGTTTTACTTGCTATGACTGCGATATGTTTTTTTTAATCAACCTTGGTTAAATCTACTTACTGGTAGTTACTACGTATAAGAGCCAAAATATTAATGTAAATGTTCAAATGAAAACTTGCAAAGAACACTGGTTAGAACACTGTCAATTAGATTACAGTAACGTGTTTGGTGCCGTACAATGGATTACTGTGAAATGAATGACAGTAGCTGTACTGTCAAATAAATTACAGTAACCTACTTGCCAATTGCTGCCAGTAAGTTACTGTAGAATTTACATGAAATGTTTTACAGTGTAGGGTAGCCAGCTAGTGACAGTCTTAGGTTCAGAGGAGGGTACTGGGCGGAGGTCGGCTTAGTGATGACTGTTTAACAGTATGATGGCCAGGAGATAGAAGATGATTATCTCTCTCTCGGTCCCAGCTTTATGCACCTTAACTGTCTCCGCCTTCTGGATGGTAGCGGGGTGAACAGGCCGTGGCTCAGGTGGCTGAGGTCCTTGATGATCTTCTTGGCCTTCCTGTGACACCTGGTGATGTAGATGTCCTGGAGGACACGCAGTGTGCCCTCGACGATGCGTTGGGCTGACCGCACCACCCTCTGGAGAACCCTGCCATTGCGGGCGGTGCAGTTGTCGTAACAGGCGGTGATCTAGTGATCAGTATTAGTATGTTACAAAACCACTTTAATAACTACAGCTGTACTAATGGGTATTTAATTGGCTATTAATGTATTTCGCTCCCCTCTCCTTTCCTCAGTCAGCACACTGACACATGAGTTTGTACTGTAGCTGGGTGATTAGAGGTGATATGAACCATTAGAGCATCATGGTCATCAACATTCTCAGGTGTTGTAGAGAGACTGGAGAAACCAATAGAGACAGGTGTTCTTCAGAAGGGATTACAATAGACCAACATCCATGTTACAAACTCCAGACTCTGCAGTTCTTATGATGAAGGAAGTCATCCTTATTAATCACGTATTAGTACTAATAACACTCACAGCTGCAGCTTATCACATTCAGCAGTTACTCACTACTAATGACTAGGATGGTAATTATGTCCAGTGATACGGCAACTACTGTACTGAAGAGTGACCGTAACGAAAAAACATCTAACAATATGCTCTATTTGTTTTCTGTTGTGAATCAGAAATGTGTTTTCCACAAGGCTAAAGACAAGATTTTAGACCAAAACACTACATCCCACTGAGATATAACCCAGTGGATGAGTTTAATTATTTCAGCATAACATGAGCAGAAAACAAACAACTGTGTAACGAGTGCGCTGAGAGTCGGGACGCAAGTTCAGGGAGTGAGTGTTTATTTTATTTATTTATTCACTCCCTCAACTTGCTTCCCGACTCTCAGCGCACTCGTTACAAACTGCTTTTATCCCTGCATGCCCGCCTCCTCTAATCCCTGTAATTCTCCACACCTCCCTTCGAAACATCCTCTAATAATGATCTCATTAAAGCGAGAAGAGGAGAGAAAGGAGAAGAGAGGATAGGATAGGAGAGAGTTGCACCTCCAGATGTGACTGAGACCCTGAGAGAAATATATTTAGTGAGAGACCCTGAGGACTGAAGCATCTGTGTGGGGTCTTTAGCTCTGTGTGTGTGTGTGTGTGTCTCCGTCTGTAACACTGCCTCACTTCCACAGCCCAACGACACATCATCAAAACCTGCCACTGACTCTGCCACAGTTCCAGGCCTAACACATCATCAAAACAAGACTGAATAATTCAGCTTCCATCTGCAGCGTGCGGCATCATCAAAGTGAATGGAACAGTTACCCCCTGTCTCAGCCTCAGCCCCTCACACAGCATCATCATATCTGACAAATACAGGGAATAGGGCTGAATCAGGAAATCAATAATATAACCACCATATTGTCTTTCCTAACTACCGCCCTGTCAGAATGGATCAAATGTCAAATCCACAATGTGGCATACTAACTGTGTATGTGAAATGGAGATGAAGAGAGAGCTAGAGAGAGAGCAAGAGAGAAAGAGATAAAGATTTAAAAAAAAAAAATAGGGAGAGTGACAGAGCTTTGCCCCATAACCTGTATAGCTCTTATAGTCAATAATACAGACACAGGATATGATGTTCCTACATCTCAGACATGTGACCCCTTTTTCTAAAACTGGGGCAAAACAACACACACTGATATCAATAATAAAATAATATCAAGATCGCATTCATTTATACATTGCATACATAAGTAAGAGTATCACAGGGATTATAAAACAGCAGTATTAGGAAAATGTAGATCCTTTACACGGAGTCCTTCTGTAATGAGATGAGCAGTGCGAATGAGCCCCTCAGGATATACACACTGATATCTTCACCCCTGAGAGTGTGTGCATGCGTGTGCGCGCGCGTGTGTGTGTGTGTGTGAACGTAATTTCTCCATGGGTGCGTGTATGTGTGTGTGTAGGGCAGCTGCTCCTCCAGCGTGTATGAACAGCAGCGTGGGACGTCAGGCTTCATCATGGAACTCACTTGAGAGACAAATGGACTCAGCGAACTCAGCCATCTCTCTGTTATCTGTAGTCCTCTCATTATCCTGCTCTCCACTACACTGAGGGTCTGAACCAGACCAGGCACCACCTGAATGTGCTCTGCAGGCTCACCTCTCTTCTCCTAAAAATATCCTCATAATAACCGTCATCAACATCACCATCATCCTCAGCAGCACTTCTGTTGTTTACAGCCTCTGCTCTCTTCCCCTCCACTCCCTTCCCTTCCCCTCCCATCTCCTCCACTCCCTTCCCCGCTCCTATCCTATCCTCTCATCTCCTCTCCTCCCATCTCCTCTTCCCTCCCCTCCCCTCTCCTATCGTCTCCTCCCCTTTCATCTCCTCCCCGCCTGTCTCTTCTCTCTTCCCCTCTCGTCTCCTCTCCTCTGCACATGCCTCTCAAGAACAGCTGTCTATGCTCTACAAAAACTGACACGGACGCACCATCTACAGAGTTTGGGCTGAAATCACAGGCCAGGACCATTTACAATCTTTATTCAGGTCTATAGCTGGGAGCCTGGGACAGAAGCACCAGCCATGTGAGAAACACAAGGTTTACTCAGGGTCAGAGAGGAGTGGTGAGACCCACAGAGATCCTATTCAATTAAGTTATATGTAATTCTTTGGCGTAATTATTTGGTGAGACCTCTGTCGGTCTGAGAGCAGTGATCTCTGTGATGTCACCAGCAGGTGGAAGCAGATCACTCATTGACAGCTTCCACTGAGTTCCTCACTAGTCAAAGGACCAAAGACAGCTAAGGGACATGTTCCAAACCAAACCCTGGCCCCTTCACACAGGTTCTTATTATAGATCTAAGAGGAGTGGGTATGTGGAAAAGCAATGTATTCCTGATTCCTATTCAAAATCTTTTGATTTGGAATTGGGAAGAGAATATCCTAGTCAGGTGAATGCAGTCAGTCAGTGTGGTTCAGTTCCTTAGTTCCACTGGTTTATTCAGTGTAGTATGAATATAGTTATATAAGTACATAATAATGTTGACATCCCTCTGTTACATCATTTATGGGAGTCTTTTATACTGCAGTCTAACCTGCCACTTTCTTTTTTCTCCCTTTTTTGGGGTCATGTCAGAACCTGCCAAGTTTACTGGAAAACTATGCCAAATGTTCTACTATAGGTTAGTATATGGAATTCTCCAAACAGATAAGACTACACTCAATGGATAGACGACACTCGATGGATAGACTACACTCGATGGATAGACTACACTCGATGGATAGACTACACTCGATGGATAGACTACACTCGATGGATAGACTACACTCGATGGATAGACTACACTCGATGGATAGACTACACTCGATGGATAGACTACACTCGATGGATAGACTACACTCGATGGATAGACTACACTCGATGGGTTAAAATGACAATCAACATACAATGAAAGATAGTCTATGACACAATGCTGAATATTTACATTCACTTATCTGAAGATACCTACAATTACATTTCACTCGAGGCCAAGTCTTGAGGTTTTATGCTTGGTATCTGTAGAGCACGTTGTGACAACTGCTGATGTAAAACGGGATTTATAAAATTAAATACATGTGATTGATTGAATGAATCTTCAAGTGGCAGCTACACTCATCATACCCCTCTACTTCGAGCCGCGTGTATGAGTTCCATGGGCGTGTGCACGCAGAGTCCTATCCCTCCTCTCCCTCCATATACAGTACCGTTAAACTTTCCTCCAATCAGTGTAGCGTCTAATAACTTGGCCAAGTGGAGTTTGTCCGGTACCTTTTTGTTCACTTTCACTCGGGTTTGGTTTGGCACAGTATGAGGTGTTGGTCTTAGTGATTCGGTATTGTCTTTATGCAAACAGCTCCTTTCACCGACATCATGCCTATTGTCACAGTCATGGTTTATATGGAGGCAGCGGTGGATGTGAGGATTACATCCGTTTGAGGAGCGCTGATCCAGGCTGTGTTTCTCTCTGAGCCCCTGACAGCCCCGTCTCAGCCATGAGTTGTCTGGATGTGATGTTTTACCAGAGTTATGGAGCTCACTATCTCCCTGCGTCTTCAGCAGCAGCGGCAGCAGCCTACAAAGCCGCATACTACCATCATCAACAGCACCAGCAGCAGGTGGGTGTCCAGACACACTGCGCTAAAATAGTTTGTAATATTTGTTTGTTTTTTAATACTAGGCTGTTTTAGTGTTCCCATAATTGTCCCGGTGCTTTAGGCACCAATACACTCCGTGCTGAATGTTTTGGCCCGTCGCAGATGTCAGTTCACAGCGAAAAGTCCTGACTCCTTTGTACCACAGAACTCATAAAGTTACAATTCGAAAAGTTGAAGCGGTCATTTCTCGCCGTGTATTTAGAGCAGGTCATGTATAATGACTAGGATGACTAATCTCCTCGATCGGTCAGAAGGGTGTAGGCTAATGACAACTCGTCACTGTCTCTCAGGAATGTTGATGATGATGGTTCTTTTGGAACGGCCACGAGCATTTTCATAGTTGACATACTTTCACCAGAACACACGCTGAGAAACATCCTACAACTTCTTGAATAAACTTCGGTATGTAAAGATGATTCGTTTTCCTTTAAAATGGAGGTCATAGAGAATTGAAGTTTGTAACGGATAGTATGACTTTTAACAAGGGCATTGATGTAGGCTATTCTGTTCAGTGTATGTGGCACACACGTTTAATCATGTTGCTTGATCGTTGTGGCGCAAAATAGACAGACAGATGGTGCTCTCATGGCTGAACCTTTGAGATGAATTCTTCGTACTTTAACCTTATCTCTCTTGCTCTCTCTCTCTCTCTTTCACTCTCTGTAGAAGAAGCTGGGTGTGTACAGCAGCATGCAGCAGGACAGCCAAGAGCAGCAGTGTCCAGGGGGGAGACAACAACAGCAGCGTGGGGGAGGAGGGGGGAGACTGGCTGGGGAGCAGTGGGTGCAACGGGGCCTGGAGGGTTCTGGGCTGAGGGGCTGTGGGGGTACTGGGAAGGACAGCCAGCCCGCTGAGGCAGAGTACCTGAGCTCCAGGTGTGTCCTGTTCACCTATTTCCATGGTGACATTGGGGATGTGGTGGATGAACATTTCTCTAGGGCTCTGAGCCAAACCAGTGCCTTCACTGGAGAGACCAAGAACTCTAGGACCACCCCCATGCACACCTCTGCCTCGGTTGGACTGTGGAAAGGTAGGGACACACAGGGACTTTCATATCATTACTCATAGTTTGAATTCTGTCATCTGAAAACAGTCTTATTCATATAGGTGTATTATCTTTCACTGTAACAAATTACTGTACATTTACAGCAAAACTTTTACAGTTTGATACTGTAATTCTATATCACAGTACAGTACTGTAAAGAGCAATGCAATTTTACAATAAAATACTGCATTACCTGTTCTGCTGTATATTTACAGCAGAATACTGTGTTATGCTGCATAGTGGGGAAATTATGTATAGCTCATTAACATATTTCAAGGCATGCCTTGTAAGAGGCTATATTTGTTGCACCCCTTAGTGAGAATGCTGTACCCCACAGAATACAGTACCATACCGTATTTGTTTTTATTTTTGTCTTGTAAATCTACAGTAATTTACTGGTTTCTGTGCTACCAGTAATTTACATAATTTAGTTACACACCCACAGAATACAGTACCATACTGTAATTTTGGAGTGCCAAAAACATTTTGTGGGTGCATGGTATTGTTGTGGCTCATAAACACATTTGAGGCTATACTTGTTGCACCTGTTAGTGAAAGTGCTGTAACAATTGAAGTGAAATGTGGTAGTAGTTTCCTAACCATTAAATGTATATAGGGGACAGATCAGAGCGGCATGCAAGTCTCAAACCTTTAATGGTTGAGTGTTTAGCCATGTCCTTTTGATCTGTTTCACCCTGTAGTCACTGCAAGTTTAGAAGCCTTTGTTAAGGCCTCTACAAGTGCAAGTGAAATAAAACACCAAATATTCACTGGTATGCTGTAATATACAACTACCTAGCAGCCAACCTGCTTGCACTAATCCCATGTAATTACTAGGGATGTTACGTTTGATATTGGAGCTCCGAGGCATGTGTCAAAAGCAGCTAACTTAGAAGCAGTGTGCCGATGCGTGTATCACTTTATCAGAAGTACGTCATCAATGACGTCTGACGCTTCGTTCGATGACATGCTTTTTCGCTCTTACTGACAGTTGTGGCTGCTTTTTGTGATGTATTGTTGTCTCTACCTTCTTGCCCTTTGTGCTGTTGTCTGTGCCCAATAATGTTTGTACCATGTTTTGTGCTGCTACCATGTTGTGTTGCTACCATGTTGTTGTCATGTGCTGCTGCCTTGCCATGTTCTTGTCTTAGGTCTCTCTTTATGTAGTGTTGTCTCTCTTGTTGTCATGTGTGTTTTGTCCTATATTTATATGGTATTTATTTTTAATCCCAGGCCCCTTCCCGCAGGAGGCCTTTTGCCTTTTGGTTGGCCGTCATTGTATATAAGAATTTATTCTTAACTGACTTGCCTAGTTAAATAAAGGTTCTATAAAAAATATAAATAAATAGTATAAGCTGTCTTAAGCATCCTAAATAATGCCATAGATTCCATTTTAGAAAAATAGTAAACTTGTTGGCAAAAAAGGGAAGCATGATGTAAGATGCAAACCTGGCAATCCATTAAAGCCAACGACTTACTGCTGCGCTACAGAGTTTTGATGAAATCAGTAGAGGGAAAAAAACCTAGCTGATAATCACACGTTGCTATTTATTGCTGACCAGCAGATGTCACTAAAGTTCATTGTGAACGAATAATGACACGCCGTTTAATGAACCTATTTTCAACACAATTGCCTGGAAAGGAAGCTTTGTTTCCGCATCACTAGTAATTACAGTAAAAAACTGGCTACAGTAGCATTTCCTTTGTTACAGTATAGTGGGCTAATTTTACAGTATTGTACTGCATCATTGCGCTGCATTTTCCTTTAAGTCACAGTAAGCTAGTGGCACGTTACTGTGAAAATGACCGTATCACACTTTGCAATAGCCAAAGATGGGCAAAGTTATTTCCAGAAGTTATCTTGTTACAAATACAGGATAATTTGAAGACCAATGTATCCTTAACTATAACAACATTCCCAGTAATGGTTACAGAAATGTTTTACTTGCTATGACTGTGATATGTGTTTTAAAAAAAAATCAATGTTAGATGAATGTAAGTCACTCTGGACAAGTGCATCTGCTAAATGACCAAAATGTAAATGTTTAAAATTTACATTTGCAAAGCACACTGCTGGGTATTATTCTATTGACATGGCCTTGTTTAGGGGTGGAGGTCATTATAATAATACCAAGCAGTGTGCCTAGCAAGTGTTAATTTTTTTCATTTACATTTTGGTCATCTAGCAGATGCTCTTAACCAGAGCGACTTACAGTCAGTGTATTAAAATTAGGGTAAATAAGAATATACCATAGTCACAGCAAGTAAAGAGATAGCTACCTGCACTGTAAGTCTGCAACAGTATACTAACCACTGTTCTTCCAGTAATGCGCTGTAAATTCTAGAAATACAGCATGTTACTATAGTCAGGTGTTCCAGTAATATGCTGTACATTTGTTACAGTAAATTTCCTGTAAATCTACAGTAATTTACTGGCTTCTGTGCTGCCAGTAATTTACAGTAAATTTACATTGTACTGTTACTTTTGAGCTAGAATTAATACAATTACATGGTAGAAACTTGTGTCCATAACAACCTCTTCTCATACAAATGACCTCCCTCCCTCTCACAGACAGTGTATCTCTCTCGGAGGCCCAGTGTGGTTCCCTGTCCTCCTCTCTGTGGGGTGGAGGTTACCCGTCCCAGACCAGCCCCTGTCTCTCCGTCCACCCAGACTTCTCCCCCAGCCCAGCAGCCTTCCATGCCCCAGACAGTGCTCTGTGGACGGGCCACATTCTGCCCCAGCCCAGCCTCCCTCCTACAGCCTCTCTCCCAGACCACTGGGCCTACAGCCGCAACCCTCAGACCTCCGCCAGCTACACACACGCCCACAATGTCTACACACACACACACCCTCACACACACATGCACCCCCACCACACCCACCCGGTCATACATCCCCACCTGTCCCATGGCCCAGGCCTAGACCCCAGGTTCAGCCCTCTGCTCCTGCCTGGTGTGAAGACTCAGAGTCCCCTAGCCCACAGCCCTGCTGGTCACAGCACACACAGTAACACACACAGCAGCCAGAGCCCAGGGATACATAGTGGTGTGAAGATAGAGGTGGAGCAGGCCAGCCCCAGCCCGAACCCCCCCACCCTGACCACCTCAGCCTGGCCCGCAGCTCTACACACACCCTTGGATATCTACGACTCAGGTAAGCCTCGGACCTGGAGCACACATACACACACATGCACTCTCTCTCTTGTATGTCTACCAGTGGCGGTCAGTGCCATTTAAGATGAGGGAGGATTTTTTTTGTCATGCGCATGGCCTTATTTTTATTACAGCATATTGAATGACTGTCATTCATATTCCATTCACCCAGTTCGATGTAACATCGATAGGTTTAGGCTACTACATGATACTTGAATTTTTCCTACACCCATCATGAGGCTGCTACAACCTAGCCTATGAATGCACGTTTTTTTTAACGAAGGTGCACACAGGTTAAGAGAAAATTGAGGTGACAGACACATTCAATACTGCCTTGCACACTCTTGCCTGCATCTATCTGATCTAGTGTGTAATCATTAGTCCAACAGTTGTACATTCCGTTCCGTTTGCTTCTGTTTAAGAAACGTTTACAACAGAATCTGTTAAATGAATACACCCCTGATAACATGTAAACACAGTTCACTTTCATAGCCGCCACGTTGTATTCCTTCTCGCATCTATGCACTCTTCTCCTCTCACCCTTTCCCTTCGCTTGAGGACTTCAATGCACAACACATCAGCTGAATGTGTCCAGGTGAAAACCCTTTCCAAGCCAAATCATAACCGCTACACACAGCCTACATCGTTGTCACCATATTAGCCAAAGTAACGTCATAGTCAACATAGCTAATATAACTAACATTTTAGTAAACCTGCTACAATCATGCAGTAACGTTACAGTGTGCAGTCAGTAAGCAGTTGAATAAGCACTTTAGCAGTTACACTGGTGGCAATACATTTGTAAAACCAAAAGCTTACCTTGAATTGGAAGAGTTCCAGTGTTGTGCTATATAGGCATAGCCAGCTAGCTAACATAGCATCCCTCTGTTTGAGCCGGGTGTTTGAGTAGGCTAAACTAGCTAGCTAGCTGCATTTGCTAGATAAGTGAAAGTGAAAGTGAAAATAAATGACTAAATATCTCTCTGTGTCTCTTGCTTCTCCTTAATTCTTCAAATTAATTTGTTCAAACTGTTCAACTATTGTCTTTTTCTCTATTTGTCAACTACTCACCACATTTTATGCACTGCGGTGCTAGCTAGGTAGCTGTAGCTTATGCTTTATGAACTAGATTCATTCTCTGATCCTTTAATTGGGTGGACAACATGTCAGTTCATGCCGCAAGAGCTCTGATTGGAGGACATTCTCTGGAAGTTGTCATAATTACTGTATAAGTCTATGGAAGGGGGTGAGGATCATGAGCATCCTAAGTTTTTTATTGAAGTCAATGTACCCAGAGGAGGACGGAAGCTAGCTGTTGTCCGGCTACACCATTATGCTACCCTTCAGAGTGCTGTTAAGGCTACTGTAGACCTTCATTGCAAAACAGTGTGGTTTAATCAATTATTTGGTGACATGTGAATATATTTTGTATAGTTTTATCTAAAAAGGATAACTTTTTAAATGTTTTGCTATTTTTATGAAATTCACTGAGGAGCTTCCACTGATGTCTACATGCATGCTACGTTTTTGTTTAATCTAAAAGTTTATGTTGTCCTCTCTCACGCTCTCGTCAGGTCTGGATCAGGACAAAGTCAATACTGTTTGGTTCTGAGAGAGAGGATATGACATCGCTGTGACATCACCCTGGCACTGAGCTGTGACCAGCTCTAACAGAACCCCCTGGAACCACAACACATTTCCTGTGTACTCACTCTCAAGTAGAAGACTCTCCGCTCACTAGAAAAAGTCCAGGGTGGGTTTACAGATGTAGGATCTTAATTTGATCACTCTTTTATTGATGAGAATTTTACTGCAAAGCAGGAAATGCAAACTTGTAGAGTATTTCAGTTTTAAAAAGGCTTCTAAAGTTTGTAATTTCCACTTTGAAATTTCAGGCTTAATTTCCCCTAATGAATGAAATGTATCAACCCCTACAAAAAATGTATTATAATCCACATAATAATTCACATTTCCTGTTGCTGCAGGATTATTTTACTGCTGTAGCAAACTGTCTCAAATTAAGATCCTACATCTGTAGGTCTCTTAGAAAGCACACTGGAGAAGCCTAGACCACTCTCCATGCCTCACACCACCCCCCAAGGATACTTCTGATCACTTCTTGGCCAAATATGTTTCAAATTTGTAACAAAAGTATTAGCTGGCTGTTTTGGACCTAATATACCACATGATGGTTCTGTTTAAAGAATTTAGTTTGTGGGAACACTGCTCAGCCAAGCCTTTTTCTGATCTTTTTTTTTTACATCGTGCTATGTGTGTAACTATGTGTGTAATTGACTGTAATATATTTTGTATATAGTACTTTGATTTGATGTGATTGTCATTTCCTTAAAGTGTTTGATTGTTGCTAATTGTTTTTCACCAACCCTGTGTTGTCATGTTGCCTAGTGTTCTATATGTGCAGAGAAATCATGTAATTACTGATGTGTAATAAATTGCTAAGTTCTATTGGCAAACATTTCCTCATCTTTAAGAACTGACTCAAAGTATTTTATTTTGTATCAGATCTGATAATTGGACATCACTCAGCATGGTTTAGCCCATAGGGAAAAGTAATATATGGCAATACACTCAGTTGCCAATTTATTAGGACAACCCTTTGCCCCCAGAACAGCCTGAATTCTTTGGGGCATGGAAACGTTACGCAATTGGTATCAAGGGCAATAACGTGTGCCAGGAAAACATTCCCCACACCATTACACCACCGCCACCAGCCCGTACCGTTGACACCAGGCAGGATGGGGCTATGGACTCATGCTGCTTATGCTAAATCCTGACTCTGCCATCAGCATGACGCAACAGGAACCGGGATTTGTCGGACCAGGCAATGCTTTTCCATTCCTCAATTGTCCAGTGTTGGTGATGGCGTGCACACTGGTACTGCTTCGTCTTGTTTTTAGCTGATAGGAGTTGAACCCGGTGTGGTCATTTGCTGCAAAAGCCCATCTGTGACCAGGAGCAATGATTTGTGTGTTCTGAGAAACCTTTCTGCACACCACTGTTGTACTGTGCTGTTATTTGCCTGTTTGTGGCACGCCTGTTAGCTTGCACGATTTTTGCCATTCTCCATTCTCCTTCGACCTCTCATCAACAAGTTGTTTTCACCCAAAGGACTGGAGATGACTGGATGTTTTTTGTTTGTCGCACCATTCTCGGTAAACTCTAGACACTGTCGTGCATGAAAAGCCCAGGAGACCGGCCTGTTCTGAGATACTGTAACCGGTGCATCTGGCACCGACGATCATACCACGCTCTAAGTCGCTTAGGTCACTCGTTTTTCCCATTCTAACGTTCCATCGCACAGTAACTGAATGCCTGGTGGTGTACCTAATAAACTGGCCGCTGAGTGTGTATATCACTTAAACTCATATATGTGGATACATATACAAGATTTGGCCGTTTTCATATGTGAAATATATTTATGCCTTATATACACTTACAGTGCATTTGGAAAGTATTCAGACACCTTGACTTTTTCTACATTTTGCTACGTTACAGCCTTATTCTAAAATGTAATAAATAGTTTTTTCCCCTCATCAATCTACACACAATAACCCATATAACAAAGCAAAAACGAGTTTTTAGATATGTAAATATCACATTTACATAAGTATTCAGACCCTTTTCTCAGTACTTCACCTTTGGCAGAGATTCCGTCTTCTTGAGTAGGACGCTACAAGCTTGGCACACCTGTATTTGGGGAGTTTCTCCCATTCATCTCTGCAGATCCTCTCAAGCTCTGTCAGGTTTGATGGGGAGCGTCGCTGCACAGCTATTTTCAGGTCTTTCCAGAGATGTTAGATCGGGTTCAAGTCCTGGCTCTGGCTAGGCCACTCAAGGACATTCAAAGACTTGTCCCAAAGACACTCCTGCATTGTCTTGGCTGTGTGCTTAGGGTCGTTGTCCTGTTGGAAGGTGAACTTTCACCTCAGTCTGAGGTCCTGAACGCTCTGGAGCAGGTTTTCATCAAGGATCTCTCTGTACTTTTCTCTGTTCATCTTTCTCTTGATCCTGACTAGTCTCCCAGTCCCTGCTGCTGAAAAACATCCCACAGCATGATGCTGCCACCACCCTGCTTCACCATAGGGATGGTGCCAGGTTTTCGCCAGACGTGACGCTTGGCATTCAAATCTAATCAAATCAGGCCAAAGAGTTAAATCTTGGTCTCATCAGACTAGAGCATCTTGTGTCCCATGGTCTGAGAGTCCTTTGGGTGCCTTTTTTTCATCAAACTCCAAGAGGGCCTTTTACTGAGGAGTGGCTTCTGTCTGGCCACTCTACCATAAAGGCCTGCTTGGTGGAGTGCTGCAGAGATGGTTGTCCTTCTGGAAGGTTCTTCCATCTCCACAGAGGAACTCTGAAGCTCTGTCAGAGTCACCGTCGGGTTCTTGGTCACCTCCCTGACCAAGGCCCTTCTCCCCCGATTGCTCAGTTTGGCCGGGCGGCCAGCTCTAGGAAGAGTCTTGGTGGTTCCAAACTTCTTCCATTTATTAATGATGGAGGCCACTGTGTTCTTGGGGACCTTCAATGCTGCAGACATTTTTTGGTACCGTTCCCCAGATCTGTGCCTCGACACAATCCTGTCTCTGAGCTCTACGGACAATTCCTTCGAACTCATGGCTTGGTTTATGCTCTGACATGTACTGTCAAATACACCTTATGGAACAGCAGGGACTGTGAAGCAACACAAAAATAGACACATGCATACACCCCAGGAAAAGTAGCTTCAAATACAAGTACAACTGTGGGACCTTATATAGACAGGTGTGT
This sequence comes from Salvelinus namaycush, assembly GCF_016432855.1. Taxonomy (NCBI): domain Eukaryota; kingdom Metazoa; phylum Chordata; class Actinopteri; order Salmoniformes; family Salmonidae; genus Salvelinus; species Salvelinus namaycush. The sequence goes on along the minus strand of NC_052325.1, from coordinate 26,991,637 downwards.
GCCTTTCCAAATCATGCCCAATCAATTGAATTTACCACAGGTGGACTCCAATCAAGTTGTAGAAACATCTCAAGGATGATCAATGGAAACAGGATGCACCTGAGCTCAATTTCAAGTCTCATAGCAAAGGGTATGAATACTTATGTAAATAAGGTATTTCTGTTTAGTTTTTTATATACATTTGCTAAAATTTCAAAAAACCTGTTTTCACTTTGTGATTATGTGTAACGGTTTTCTTCCAGGGGTGAAGGAGAGGACCAAAGTGAAGCGCGGCTAGTGTTAAACATGTTTAATAACGAACAAGTAAAACACTACAAACAACAATACAAAATAAGAAATGTGCAAAAACCGACACAGACCTATCTGGTGCAGACAATCACAGAGACAGGAAACAAACACCCACCAAAATCCCAACACAAAACAAGCCTCCTATATATGATTCTCAATCAGGGACAACGATTACCATCTGCCTCTGATTGAGAACCATATTAGGCTGGACATAGAAACAGACAAACTAGACACACAACATAGAATTCCCACCCAGCTCACGTCCTGACCAACTAAACACATACAAAACAACAGAAAACAGGTCAGGAACGTGACAGAACCCCCCCCCTCAAGGTGCGAACTCCGGGCGCACCCCTAAAACTCAAGGGGAGGGTCTGGGTGGGCATCTGTCCGCGGTGGCGGCTCCGGCGCAGGACGAGGACACCACTCCACCACTGTCTTTGTCCCCCTCCTTAGCGTCCTTTGAGTGGTGACCCTCGCCCACGACCTTGGCCTAAGAATCCTCCCCAAGGCCCCCACATGATTTAGGAGGTCGCTCAGGACAGAGAGGTAGCTCAGGACAGAGAGGTAGCTCAGGACAGAGAGGTAGCTCAGGACAGAGAGGTAGCTCCGGACTGAGTGGCAGCTCCGGACTGAGTGGCAGCTCATGACTGAGTGGCAGCTCATGACTGAGTGGCAGCTCATGACTGGAGGGCAGCTCATGACTGGAGGGCAGCTCATGACTGGAGGGCAGCTCATGACTGGAGGGCAGCTCATGACTGGAGGGTAGCTCATGACTGTAGGGCAGCTCATGACTGTAGGGCAGCTCTGGCAGCTCCTGACTGGCTGGCGTCTCTGGCAGCTCCTGACTGGCTGGCGTCTCTGGCAGCTCCTGACTGGCTGGCGTCTCTGGCAGCTCCTGACTGGCTGGCGTCTCTGGCAGCTCCTGACTGGCTGGCGTCTCTGGCAGCTCCTGACTGGCTGGCGTCTCTGGCAGCTCCTGACTGACGGACGGCTCTAGCGGCTCCTGACTGACGGACGGCTCTAATGGCTCGGGACAGACGGGCGGCTCTAATAGCTCGTGGCAGACGGATGACTCAGATGGCGCTGGGCAGACAGATGGCTCAGATGGCGCTAGGCAGACAGATGGCTCAGACGGCGCTGGGCAGACGGATGGCTCAGATGGCGCTGGGCAGACGGATGGCTCAGACGGCGCTGGGCAGACGGATGACTCTGGCCGGCTGAGACGCACAATAGGCCTGATGCGTGGTGCCGGAACTGGAGGTACCGGGCTGAGGGCACGCACCTCAGGGCGAGTGCGGGGAGGAGGAACAGGGCTCTGGAGATGCACTGGAAGCCTGGTGCGTGGTGTAGGCACTGGTGGTACTGGTCTGGGGCGGGAAGGTGGCGCCGGATATACCGGACCGTGAAGGAGGACACGCGCTCTTGAGCACCGAGCCTCTCCAACCTTACCAGGTTGAATGGTCCCCGTAGCCCTGCCAGTGCGGCGAGGTGGAATAACCCGCACTGGGCTATGCAGGCGAACCGGGGACACCACCTGTAAGGCTGGTGCCATGTACGCCGGCCCGAGGAGACGTACTGGAGGCCAGATACGTTGGGCCGGCTTCATGACATCCGGCTCGATGCCCAACCTAGCCCTCCCAGTGCGGCAAGGTGGAATAGCCCGCACTGGGCTAAGCACGCGTACTGGGGACACCGTGCGCTTTACCGCATAACACGGTGTCTGACCAGTACGACGCCCTCTCACTCCACGGTAAGCCCGGGGAGTTGGCTCAGGTATCCAACCCGGCTTCGCCACACTCCCCTTTAGCCCCCCCCCCCCAAGAAATGTTTGGGTGAGCCTCTCGGGTTTCCAGCCACCTTGCCTTGCAAGCGCCTCATAATGCCGCCTCTCCGCTTTTGATGCCTCCAGCTCCGCTTTGGGACGGCGACACTCCTCTGGCTCTGCCCAGGGTCCTTCTCCGTCCAGAATCTCCTCCCATGTCCATTCCTCCTTGTACCGCTGCTGCTGTTGCTGCTGCCCGTTGCCACGCTGCTTGGTCCGGGTTTGGTGGGTGTTTCTGTAACGGTTTTCTTCCAGGGGTGAAGGAGAGGACCAAAGTGCAGCGCGGCTAGTGTTAAACATGTTTAATAACGAACAAGTAAAACACTACAAACAACAATACAAAATAACAAATGTGCAAAAACCAACACAGACCTATCTGGTGCAGACAATCACAGAGACAGGAAACAAACACCCACCAAAATCCCAACACAAAACAAGCCTCCTATATATGATTCTCAATCAGGGACAACGATTACCATCTGCCTCTGATTGAGAACCATATTAGGCTGGACATAGAAACAGACAAACTAGACACACAACATAGAATTCCCACCCAGCTCACGTCCTGACCAACTAAACACATACAAAACAACAGAAAACAGGTCAGGAACGTGACATTATGGGGTATTGTGTGTAGATGGATGAGGGGGAAAAATGTATTTAATCCATTTCAGAATAAGGTTGTAACGTAACAAAATGTGGAAAAATTCAAAGGGTCTGAGTACTTTCCGAACGCACTGTATATAATATATGCATATATGTGACACGTAGTATTCAAATGTTGATTACATATGTGCCTTATATGTCACAATACATGTTAACAATACAGTTGAAGTCAGAAGTTTACATACACCTTAGCCAAATACATTTAAACTCAGTTTTTCACAATTCCTGACATTTAATCCTAGTAAAAACTCCCTGTCTTAGGTCAGGTAGGATCAACACTTTATTTTAAGAATGTGAAATATCAGAATAATAGTATAGAGAATTATTTATTTTAGCTTTTATTTCTTTCATCACATTCACAGTGGGTCAGAAGTTTACATACACTCAATTAGTATTTGGTAGCATTGCCTTTAAATTGTTTAACTTGAGTCAAACGGTTCAGGTAGCCTTCCACAAGCTTCCCACAATAAGTTGGGTGAATTTTGGCCCATTCCTCCTGACAGAGCTGGTGTAACTGAGTCAGGTTTGTAGGCCTCCTTGCTCGCACATGCTTTTTCAGTTCTGCCCACAAATTTTCTTGAGGTCAGGGCTTTGTGATGGCCACTCCAATACCTTGACTCTGTTGTTCTTAAGCAATTTTGCCACAACTTTGGAAGTATGCTTGGGGTCATTGTCCATTTGGAAGACCCATTTGGGACCAAGCTTTATCTCCCTGTCTGATGTCTTGAGATGTTGCTTCAATATATCCACATAATTTTCCTGCCTCATGATGCCATCTATTTTGTGAAGTGCACCAGACCCTCCTGAAGTAAAGCACCCCCACAACATGATGCTGCCACCCCCGTGCTTCACGGTTGGAATGGTGTTCTTCAGCTTGCAAGCATCCCCCCTTTTCCTCCAAACTGAACGATGGTCATTATGGCCAAACAGTTCTATTTTGTTTTATCAGACCAGAGGACATTTCACCAAAAAGTACGATCTTTGTCCCCATGTCCCCAGTTGCAAACCATAGTCTGGCTTTTTTATGTTGGTTTTGGAGCAGTGGCTTCTTCCTTGCTGAGCGCCCTTTCAGGTTATGTCGATATAGGACTTGTTTTGCTGTGGATATAGATACTTTTGTATCACAAGGTCCTTTGCTGTTGTTCTGGGATTGATTTGCACTTTTCACACTGAAGTACGTTCATCTCTAGGAGGCAGAACGCGTCTCCTTCCTGAGCAGTATGACGGCTGTGTGGTCCCATGGTGTTTATACTTGCATACTATTGTTTGTACAGATGAACGTGGTACCTTCAGGCGTTTGGAAATTGCTCCCAAGGATGAACCAGACTTGTGGAGGTCTACAATTTTTTGTCTGAGGTCTTGGCTGATTTCTTTAGATTTTTCATGATGTCAAGCAAAGGGGCACTGAGTTTGAAGGTAGACCTTGAAATACATCCACAGGTACACCTCCAATTGACTCAAATAATGTCAATTAGCCTATCAGAAGCTTCTAAAGCCATGACATCATTTTCTGGAATTTTCCAACCTGTTTAAAGGCACAGTCAACTTAGTGTATGTGAACTTCTGACCCACTGGAATTGTGATGCAGTGAATTATAAGTGAAATAATCTGTCTGTAAACAATTGTTGGAAAAATTACTTGTGTCATTCACAAAGTAGATGTCCTAACCGACTTGCCAAAACTATAGTTAATTTTGTGGAGCGGTTGAAAAACGAGTTTTAATGACTCCAACCTAAGTGTATGTAAACTTCCGACTTCAACTGTATATAACTCTTGGGTGGGGAGATGTCAGGGCCTACACCATATAAACGGATTAGATAAGAAACCACAAAATTACCTCAGAGGAGCTATAAATCAATATATTCATACCAGAGTTTTAACTCCGCCATTTTGTCTTATGTTTTTCTATGGGCTAGCCTAGTTTAGCCGCAAACCCAGTAATCTCAATGTCAAGATCGCTAACCGTTTTCACTCAATAAATGTACGCATTTAAACTTTACAATTTCAACATAAAAGGCAAGTATCACTCAGGTAACCCTTTCTACTCTAACATTGTCTATAAAAAAATTTGCTTGTGTACACCACATACCTGTTTAATAACAACAAGGAAAAAGGAGACAGGAGGAGAAACTATTGCATGCTGACCACACTGTTCGCATCGCGTGCACGAGCGTTGCAAAATAAATGTACACGTACATGTTATTCAATAATTGCACCCACATTGCTCGCACGTGCCAACGAGCATCTGCGTTGCCAAGTGCTAAAATAGAAATAAGTTATATTTGTGATGCTGAACGCGGTGCAAGTCCTGCCTCTCCCATCTCCTCATTGGTTTATAGAAGCAGATACCCACGTGCCATCTCCTCATTGGTTACCCCCGTGGGTGATTGAAATATGAACTGAGGTCAGTCGGTCGTGGTAATACACCCTATTATGAAGATAGATGCCAATCGCCATATAAAGTCCAAAGAAGAAAAAGCCTGGAAGGAGGAGAGATGACTACAAATGATTCGGTTGATCGTTTTATGTGTGGATTAATTGTTGGAGTAGAGGACCTTGTGCATTTCAGGTAAAATAACAACTCAATGTTTATATCCCAGGACAAATTAGCTAGCAACAGCAAGCTAGCTAAATAGGACAATTTAGCTAGCAACTGCAAGCTAGCTAGCTAAATTGCCATAAATGCTTAATGATTTTCGACCTGTCCCCAAATTAATATAATTGGTTCAGAGTTTGTTTTGATATTTCAACCTGAGTGTCGTGATAGCGTTTGGTGTGGGGGGACAAAATCAATTTGAGCACGATGGCGCACCCACGCGTCCAGTTTGGGCATGGTGTTAAAGTTGTCACAGGCGTCTTCTTTGAGTGTAGTTGAGGGAAGGGGACACGCAACCCGCTGTGCTCGCGCTCCTACCGAGCCCCCTGCTGGTGGCAACAGGCATAAACAATTCCCAATGGAAATCCTTGGAGGACTCAGCACAAAATAATTGTGGATTACAACCAATTACATACACTGCTCAAAAAAATAAAGGGAACACTAAAATAACACATCCTAGATCTGAATGAATGAAATATTCTTATTAAATACTTTTTTCTTTACATAGTTGAATGTGCTGACAACAAAATCACACAAAAATGATCAATGGAAATCAAATTTATCAACCCATGGAGGTCTGGATTTGGAGTCACACTCAAAATTAAAGTGGAAAACCACACTACAGGCTGATCCAACTTTGATGTAATGTCCTTAAAACAAGTCAAAATGAGGCTCAGTAGTGTGTGTGGCCTCCACGTGCCTGTATGACCTCCCTACAACGCCTGGGCATGCTCCTGATGAGGTGGCGGATGGTCTCCTGAGGGATCTCCTCCCAGACCTGGACTAAAGCATCCGCCAACTCCTGGACAGTCTGTGGTGCAACGTGGCGTTGGTGGATGGAGCGAGACATGATGTCCCAGATGTGCTCAATTGTATTCAGGTCTGGGGAATGGGCAGGCCAGTCCATAGCATCAATGCCTTCCTCTTGCAGGAACTGCTGACACACTCCAGCCACATGAGGTCTAGCATTGTCTTGCATTAGGAGGAACCCAGGGCCAACCGCACCAGCATATGGTCTCACAAGGGGTCTGAGGATCTCATCTCGGTACCTAATGGCAGTCAGGCTACCTCTGGCGAGCACATGGAGGGCTGTGCGGCCCCCCAAAGAAATGCCACCCCACACCATGACTGACCCACCGCCAAACCGGTCATGCTGGAGGATGTTGCAGGCAGCAGAACGTTCTCCACGGCGTCTCCAGACTCTGTCACGTCTGTCACATGTGCTCAGTGTGAACCTGCTTTCATCTGTGAAGAGCACAGGGCGCCAGTGGCGAATTTGCCAATCTTGGTGTTCTCTGGCAAATGCCAAACGTCCTGCACAGTGTTGGGCTGTAAGAATAACCCCCACCTGTGGACGTCGGGCCCTCATACCACCCTCATGGAGTCTGTTTCTGACCGTTTGAGCAGACACATGCACATTTGTGGCCTGCTGGAGGTCATTTTGCAGGGCTCTGGCAGTGCTCCTCCTGCTCCTCCTTGCACAAAGGCAGAGGTAGCGGTCCTGCTGCTGGGTTGTTGCCCTCCTACGGCCTCCTCCACGTCTCTTGATGTACTGACCTATCTCCTGGTAGCGCCTCCATGCTCTGGACACTACGCTGACAGACACAGCAAACCTTCTTGCCACAGCTCGCATTGATGAGCCATCCTGGATGAGCTGCACTACCTGAGCCACTTGTGTGGGTTGTAGACTCCGTCTATGCTACCACTAGAGTGAAAGCACCGCCAGCATTCAAAAGTGACCAAAACATCAGCCAGGAAGCATAGGAACTGAGAAGTGGTCTGTGGTCACCACCTGCAGAACCACTCCTTTATTGGGGGTGTCTTGCTAATTGCCTATAATTTCCACCTGTTGTCTATTCCATTTGCACAACAGCATGTGAAATTTATTGTCAATCAGTGTTGCTTCCTAAGTGGACAGTTTGATTTCACAGAAGTGTGATTGACTTGGAGTTACATTGTGTTGTTTAAGTGTTCCCTTTATTTTTTTGAGCAGTGTATATAAACTTTTATACACATAATTGATTACAACCATATCCAGTCATTTATTACAACGACAATATCTAAACCATGTTTTACAAAACAATGTGATTCCATAACCTTATGGCCAGCCACAACTATAGTGTACGAAAATAAACATTCATACTTAGATAGGTATCTGTGCGTTTTCAAAACTTTAAAATGATAGAACCTACAATAGTTGTCTATACCATCTCAATCTAATCTCAAAATGAGATGGTAAGTATCATCTACAGTAGATACAAGAAACAACAAAGTAGTCAATCTCCCTATGTGTGAGATTTATGTATATATTTAAATGTATAAATGCATTATACAAAAATAACTAATGTTCTGAGAACATTTTACCTGATGAAAATACATATCCATATTATAATTTTTTGTATGGGGTGTGTGAGATTTATAAATGTTATTAAAATATATGATCATATATTTTTTTAATATATGTCACATTTATATATGGGTTTTAAATAAAACTTAGATTTGGTGTTTTAGGTTATTGTTCTGCGGAAAGGTGAATTTATCCGGTGGAGACTGAATCAGGTCTTCCTCTATGATTTTGTTTATTTTTTATCCTGAAAAACTCCCCAGTCCTTAATGATTACAAGCATACCCATAACATGATGCAGCCACCACCATGCTTGAAAATACGGAGAGTGGTACTCAGTGATGTGGGGCGGCAAGTAGTCTAGTGGTTAGAGCATTGGGCAAGTAACCGAAAGGTTGGAAGATCGAATCCCCGAGCTGACAAGGTAAAAAGTTGTTCTGCCCCTGAACAAGGTTCCTAGGCTGTCATTGTAAATAAGAATTTGTTCTTAATTGACTTGCCTAGTTAAATAAAGGTAAAATTTAAAGAATTGTGTTGTATTGGATTTGCCCCAAACATAACACTTTGTATTCAGGACAAAAAGTGAAGTATTATTTTACGCCTTGTTGCAATATTTTTATTCTTTACAGACCTCTTTTCACTCTGTCAATTAGGTTAGTATTGTGGAGTAACTACAATGTTGTGGATCCCTCAGTTTTCTCCTATCACAGCCATTAAACTCTAAAACTAGTGGTTTCCTTCCTCCCTAGTGGTTTCCTTCCTCTCTGGCAACTGAGTTAGGAAGGATGCCTGTATCTTTGTAGTCACTGGGTGTATTGATACACCATCCAAAGTGTAATTATTAACTTCACTATGCTCAAAGGGGCTACCGAGTGGTGCAGCTGTCTAAGGCACTGTGTCTCAGTGCTAGAGGTGTCACTACAGTCCCTGGATAAAATCCAGGACGATTCACATCTGGCCATGATAGGGAGTCCCATGGGGCGGTGCACAATTGGCCCAGCGTCGTTCGGGTTTGGCCTGGGCAGGCCGTCATTGTAAATAAGAATTTGTTCTTAACTGACTTGCCTAGTTAAATAAAAAGGGATATTCAATGATATTCAATGCCTTTCTATTTTTTTTTTATCCATGCGAGGCATTAGAAAACCCCCCTGGTCTTTGTGGTTGAATTTGTGTTTAAAATTCACTGCTTGACTGATGGATCTTACTGATAATTGTATGTGTGGGGTACGGAGATGAGGTAGTCATTCACAAATCATGTTAAACACTATCATTGCACACAGAGTCCATGCAATTTATGATGTGACTTTTTTAGGACATTTCACTCCTGAACTTATTTAGGCTTGCCATAACAAAGGGGTAGAATACTTCTTGACTCAAGACATTTCCATTTTTATTTTTTATTAATTTGTACATAATTCCACTTTGATGTTATGGGGTATTGTGTGTAGGCCAGTGACAAAACAATCTTCATTTAAACTATTTTAAATTCATGCTCTAACACAACAAAAATATGGAAAAAATCAAGGGGTGTGAATATTTTCTGAAGACACTGTATGCCCATATATTACTTTTTTGTATGGGTGTAGGACAGCCATGAACGTTTTCTCAGGAATCCACCTACATTACAAAGTCTAGAAAATCCTCAGAGATGATGGAAATGAACCTACACCATCCAAGGTTTCAGTCTCATACTCAGACAATTAATTGTTGAAGATACCATGACATGTCTGTCGCCTGTCTGGTACTCTAGACCATGCTTAGGAATCTATTTCCTGTTTCTTGTCTGGACAGGAAGTCCACCAGTGAGAGGAGAAGACATCACAAGCACAAAAACCACTCCCAATTACACACACTGCAGACATGTCTTCATGCAGACAGAGATGAACAGAATGTGGAGTTAAAACCTCTTGGAGGTCAACCCTAATCTACTCCTCTTTAAGGAATGTATGGAGCACAAGCTACTACTGTATGTGCTCTAGTGTGAAATCAACATTATTTTGGAAAATAACAGCTTTAAAAATGTCAGCTTGACTCTGGTGTCAAGACTGGCATTATTCTTTTTCATGACGGACAGCTGTGTGTGTGTCTGCACGTGTGTGTAGTATGTGTGTGTGTGTGCGTGCGTGTGCATGTGTGTGTGAGTGAGCTATCTAACCAGGTGGTCTGTGTTCACCTAACATTCCAGTCTCACCCTGAACTTAAGGATCCAGCTACACGCTTGAGCATGTTTTTTTTTTTGCTGCTTAATGTGCTGACAAACAGAACTAAAACTGATGATCACGACAGTGAGGCTCTGAGTCCCTCTAGTCCCACTCTGCTTTAGATGAGGAGGCCTCTCTTGGTGTAGTGAGGGCCTGTAGAGCACCATGATTACTGGGTCATTCTACAAAATGAGTCCCTTTCGCGTCCCTTTGATATTTTAAGTAGAAATTGTGCACCAATATTGGATTTCAAAACCTTGTTATATTAAATGAAGTGCCCTTTATTATAGACCACAGTTAAAATGCAATACATGTTGGCTTGGGAAAGAGGGAAGGAAGGATTTATCTATACTACAATGTCATTTTATTCCTTTATGTGACTTGCAAACCTGCTGTGAAATGAATAAGAGTTCTGGACAAATTAGGAGAGGAGGTCAAGTCATTATTATTCCTTGTTTACCATTCTAGTTACGATCCAATGGTGTTTATTGGCGAGAGTGGAGATGGGCTCTATCCGAGGGATTGGGACGAGGTAGCTGGAAGGGCATCAGACACTTTCCTGAAGTATATGTGGTGACTCCACTCATCTCACTTCGGTCTCTCGGTGGGTCCATTCTCCGCAAGTAGAGCCCCACTAGCCACTATACTTTAATTTAATTCACAAGATATTACAAACTGATCACAGTATTTAAGTGGCAGGCTTTCTCCAATGTATTTACAATGATGTTATCCACAGATTTTTGGTACATTAGGGGAGGAGTTAGAGCTTAAAAGCCATAAAAAGGCATAGCGCCTCAAAGTACAAGAGGTACTTGCTTTATGTTTTTTGTTTGTTCTCTGTTAAATGTTTGCTCAGCTTACATGTTCCGAGATGTTTACACGTTTATATACAGTATATATTCATACTATGACTCTTCGCTCTTTCAATTTAGCGCAAATGCTGCCATCTATCCACAGTATCCATGAGATGTCCACCGCCCTCAAATGACATGTCTGCTAAAATGTTTTATCTGGTTCTTCAATGACAGATGGAACAGACAATGTTAACATTGATTCTATAAAAGAAAAGGCCATCAAAATCTAACTTATTATATGGAATGTGCACAGGCTTCATGATGGCAAAAAAAAGCAGAACATTGTCTGCAGATGTGTTTTTTCTGCAAGAGCTACACTTAATTTTTGGGGTGAAATGTTATATTTAAAGAGGAGCTGAGTTGGAGAGGCCTATGCTGCCACCTACTGTAGTAACAGCAGAGTTATGGGCATCCTGATAAATAAGAATTCACCCTTTTCCCTTATATCCCAGCACACAGACCAAAAGGACGTTTTCTAATTGTTTTTAACCTTACATGGGGAAAAATACACATTGATTTAATGTTATATCCCCCCAGTGGCAAACCTGGTGTTTTTAGATCAAATCAAATCAAATGTTATTGGTCACATACACATATTTAGCAGATGTTAATGCGGGTGTAGCGAAATGCTTGTGTTTCTAGATCCAACAGTGCATTAGTATCTAACAGTGCAGTAGTATCTAAAAACGATTCACAACAATACACACAAACTCAGTAAAATAATGGAAATTAGAACTATATAAATATTAGATTGAACAATGTCAGAGTGGCATTGACTAAAATACAGTAGAATAGAATACAGTATATACTGTATATATGAGATGAGTAAAGCAGTATGTAAACATTATTTAAACATTATTCAAGTGAATAGTTTTCCAATATTAAAGTGGCCACTGATTTCAAGTCTATGTATATAGGACAGCAGCCTCTAAGGTGCAGGGTTGCTTAACCGGGTGGAAGCCGGCTAGTGATGGCTATTTAACAGTCTGATGACCTTGAGATATAAAATGTTTTTCAGTCTCTCGGTCCCAGCTTTGATGCACCTGTATTGACCTCGCCTTCTGGATGACAGCTGGGTGAACAGGCCGGGGTTCGGGTGGTTGATATCCTTGATTATCTTTTTGGCCTTCCTGTGACATCGGGTGCTGTAGGTGTCCTGGAGGGCAGGTCGTTTGCCCCCGGTGATGCATTGGGCAGACCGCACCATCCTCTGGAGAGCCCTGCTGTTGAGGGTGGTTCAGTTGACGTACCAGGCAGTGATACAGTGTTGTCTGTAAACTTGATTATTGAGTTGGAGGCGTACGTGGCCACGCGGTCATGGGTGGACAGGGACTACAGGAGGGGGCTGAGCACGCACCCTTGTGGGGCCCCTGTGTTGATGATCAGTGAAGTGGAGGTTTTGTTTCCTACCTTCACCATCTGGGGCAGCCCGTCAGGAAGTCCAGGACCCAGTTGCACAGGGCGGGGTTCAGACCCAGGGCCCTGAGCTTAATGATGAGCTTGGAGTGTACTATGGTGTTGAATGCTGAGCTATAGTCAACAAACACCATTCTTACATAGGTATTCCTCTTGTCCAGATGGGAAAGGGCAGTGTGCAGTGCGATGGCGATTGCATTGTTTGTGGATCTATTGGGGCTGTAAGCAAATTGAAGTAGGTCTAGGGTGGCAGGTAAGGTAGAGGTAATATGATCCTTAAATTAAAATCGGCCCCTTTTTCTTTTTTTTCCGCCTAAAATGACACACCCAAATCTAACTGCCTGTAGGTCAGGCCCTGAAGCAAGGATATGCATATTCTTGGTACCATTTGAAAGGAAACACTTTGAAGTTTGTGGAAATGTGAAAGGAATGTAGGAGAATATAACACATTAGATCTGGTAAAAGATAATACAAAGAAAAAAACAACAGTTTTTTTTGTATTTGTTTTGTACCATCATCTTTGAAATGCAAGAGAAAGGCCATGATGTATTATTCCAGCCCAGGTGCAATTTAGATGTTGGCCACTAGATGGCAGCAGTGTATGTGTAAAAAGTTGTGAACCATGAACCATTGCAATGAACCATTGCATTTCTGTTTTGTCTCAAGACTGCCCAAATGTGCCGAATTTGTTTATTAATAACTTTTCATGCTCAGAACTGTGCACTCTCCTCAAACAGTAACATGGTATTCCTTCACCCTAATAGCTACTGTAAATTGGACAGTGCAGTTAGATTAACAAGAATTTAAGCTTTCTGCCAATATCAGATATGTCTATGTACTAGGAAATGTTCTTGTTACTTACAACCTTATGCTAATCGCATTAGCCTATGTTAGCTCAACCGTCCCGCAGGGGACCCACCAATCCTGAAGAAGTTTTAATTAACTAGCCTCTCAAAGCACTTCATGATGACAGAAGTGAGGGCTTCAGGGCGATAGCAATTTATTTCAGTTACCTTTGCTTCTTGGGTACAGGAACAATGGTGGACAACCTGAAGCAAGTGGAGACAGCAGACTGGGATAGGGAGAGATTGAATATGTCCGTAAACACTTCAACCAGCTGATCTGCGAATGCTCTGATTACGTGGCTAGGGATGCCGTCTGGGCCAGCAGCCTTGCAAGGGTTAACACTCTTAAACGTCTTATTCACGTTGGCCACAGAGAAGGAGAGCCCACAGTCCTTGGTAGCGGGCCACGTTGGTGGCACTGTGTTATCCTCAAAGCAGGCGAAGAAGGTGTTTAGCTTGTCCGGAAGTAAGACTGGCTGGTTTTCCCTTTGAAGTCCGTGATTGTCTGTAGAACCTACCACATACGTCTCGTGTTGAGCCATTGAATTGCGACTCCACTTTGTCTCTGTACTGCCTGTTTGCCTTACGGAGGGAATAACTACATTGTTTGTTTTCTGACATATTCCTAGTCACCTTGCCATGGTTAAATGCGGTGGTTCGCGTTTTCAGTTTTGTGCGAATGCTGCCATCTATCCACGGTTTCTGGTTTGGGTAGATTTTAATAGTCACAGTAAAATCTGTTTTTATATCAAATTTTATAAGTCACATGCACTGAATACAACAGGTGTAGACCTTACAGTGAAATGCTTACTTACGAGCCCTTGACCAACAATAAGAATAAGAATAAGATGAAGAAATAAAAGTAATTAAAGAGCAGCAGTAAAATAACAATAGCGAGACTATATACAGGGTGGTACCAGTACAGTATCAATGTACGGGGGCACAGGTTAGCTGAGGTAATATGTACATGTAGGTAGAGAATTAAAGTGACTATGCACAGATGATAACAACAGAGAGTAGCAGCGGTGTAAAGGAGAGGGTGTTCAGGAGTCTTATGGCTTGGCGGTAGAAGCTGTTTAGAAGCCTCTTGGACCTAGACTTGGTGCTCCATTACCGCTTGCCATGCAGTAGCAGAGAGAACAGTCTATGACTAGGGTGGCGGGAGTCTTTGACAATTTTTTGTGACTTCCTCTGACACTGCCTGGTATAGAGGTCCTGGATGGCAGGGAGCTTGGCCCCAGTGATGTACTGGGCCATTCGCACTACCCTCTGTAGTGCCTTGCAGTTGCCATACCAGGCAGGGATGTAACCAGTCAGGATGCTCTTGATGGTGCAGCTGTAGAAACTTTTGAGGATCTGAGGACCAATGCCAAATCTTTTCAGTCTCCTGAGGGGGGATAGGTTTTGTCGTGCCCTCTTCATGACTGTCTTGGTGTGCTTGGACCATGTTAGTTTGTTGGTGATGTGGACACCAAGGAACTTCAAGCTCTCAACCTGCTCCACTGCAGCCCCGTCGATGAGAAGGGGGGCATGCTCGGTCCTCTTTTTCCTGTAGTCCATAATCATCTCCTTTGTCTTGATCACATTGAGGGAGAGGTTGTTGTCCTGGCACCACACGGCCAGGTCTCTGACCTCCTCCCTATAGGCTGTCTTGTTGTTGTCTGTGATCAGTCTGTGGTAGAAAAACAGTACTGTAGCTTAGCATCTGCTTCATCTGACCATTTTTTTATTGATCTAGTCACTGGTGCTTCCTGCTTTAATTTTTGCTTGTAAGGAGGAATCAGGAGTATAGAATTATGGTCAGATTTGCCAAATGGAGGGTGAGGGAGAGCTTTGTATGCTTCTCTCTGTGTCTGTCTCCCTGAATTCCTATCGGACCTTGTAGTCATAGCAGATAATATTCTAATTATTGGTGATTTTAATATTCACATGGAAAAGTCCACAGACCCACTCCAAATGGCTTTCGGAGCCATCATCGACTCAGTGGGTTTTGTCCAACATGTCTCTGGGCCTACTCACTGTCACAGTCATACTCTGGACCTAGTTTTGTCCCATGGAATAAATGTTGTAGATCTTAATGTTTTTCCTCATAATCCTGGACTATCGGACCACCATTTTATTACGTTTGCAATCGCAACAAATAATCTGCTCAGACCCCAACCAAGGAGCATCAAAAGTCGTGCTATAAATTCTCAGACAACACAAAGATTGTCACGCCCTGACCTTAGAGATCCTTTTAATGTCTCTATTTTGGTTTGGTCAGGGCGTGAGTCGGGGTGGGCATTCTATGTTTTGTGTTCTATGTTTTCTATTTCTGTGTGTTTGGCCGGGTGTGGTTCTCAGACAGAGGCAGCTGTCTATCGTTGTCTCTGATTGAGAACCATACTTAGGTAGCCTTTTCCCACCTGTGTTTTGTGGGTAGTTGTTTTCTGTTTTGTGTGTCTGCAACAGACAGAACTGTTTCGTTTTGTTCCACTTTGTTATTTTGTTTCAGTGTTCAGTTTGAATAAATAATCATGAACACGTACCATGCTGCGCTTTGGTCTACTCCTTCTTCCTCGGACGAACATCGTCACAAAGATTCCTTGATGCCCTTCCAGACTCCCTCTGCCTACTCAAGGTCGTCAGAGGACAAAAATCAGTTAACCTCTCTGCGCTACGGATCCCTCTAGCGAGATCATTTTCCTAAACAACCGCTGAATTGCAGGGAGCCAAATATTACAAAAAATATTTATAATCATGCAATCACAAGTGAAATATACAAAAACACAGCTTAGCTTGTTGTTAATCCACCTATCGTGTCAGATTTTGAAAATGTGCTTTACAGCGAAAGCAATCCAAACTTTTGTGAGTGTATCAATCAATGCTAGAACAGCTAGCCCCAAATTAGCATGGTCACGAAAGTCAGAAAAGCAATAAAATTAATCGCTTACCTTTGATAATCTTCGGATGTTTCCACTCACGAGACTCCCAGTTACACAATAAATGTTCTTTTTGTTCGATAAATATTACTTTTATAACAAAAAAACGCCATTTGGGTTGCGCGTTATGTTCAGAAAACTACAGCCTCGTTCCGGTCCTGAAAGGCAGAAGAAAATTCCCAAACGTATCAGATTCAAAAATATTACTAAAAATATTTATAATCATGCAATCACAAGTGAAATATACCAAAACACAGCTTAGCTTGTTGTTAATGCACCTATCGTGTCATATTTTGAAAATATGCTTTACAGAGAAAGAAATCCAAGCTTTTGTGAGTGTATCAATCAATGCTACAACAGCGAGCCCCAAATTAGCATGGTCACGAAAGTCAGAAAAGCAATAAAATTAATCGCTTACCTTTGATAATCTTCGGATGTTTGCATTCACGAGACTCCTAGTTACACAAGAAATGTTATTTTTGTTCGATAAATATTAC
Organism: Salvelinus namaycush; assembly: GCF_016432855.1. NCBI lineage: Eukaryota > Metazoa > Chordata > Actinopteri > Salmoniformes > Salmonidae > Salvelinus > Salvelinus namaycush. The sequence continues at coordinate 26,975,184 of NC_052325.1, read as the reverse complement.
TTTTATAACAAAAAAAACACCATTTGGGTTGCGCGTTATGTTGAGAAAACCACAGCCTCGTTCCGTTCGACGAAAATTCCAAAAAGTATCCGTAATGGTCGTAGAAACATGTCAAATGTTTTTTATAATCAATCCTCAGGTTGTTTTTAACAAACATAATCAATAATATTTCAACCGGACCGTAACCTATTCAATAAGAGAGAAAAGGAAAATAGAGAGCTCCCCTCTGGCACGCAGGCACTATTCAGAGGACACCTGACTACTTTTGAAAAATCTCGTTCATTTTTCAAAATAAAAGCCTGAAACTATCTAAAGCCTGGTCACAGCCTGAGGAAGCCATTGGAAAAGGAATCTGGTTGATACCCCTTTAAATGGAAGAAAGACGGGCAATGAAACACAGATTAAAAAATAATAAAAAAATCATTTCCGGGTTAGATTTCCTCAGGTTTTCCCCTGCAAAATCAGTTTTGTTATACTCACAGATAATATTTTCGACAGTTTTGGAAACTTTGGAGTGTTTTCTATCCTAATCTGTAAATTATATGCATATTCTACGATCTGGAACTGAGAAATAGTCAGTTTACCTTGGGAACGTTATTTAAAAAATAAAAATAAATCTGACCCCTAGCGTCAAGATTTAACCACCTAACTGAGGAACTCAATTTAACCTTACGCAATACCCTAGATGCAGTTGCACCCCTAAAAACTAAAAACATTTGTCATAAGAAACTAGCTCCCTGGTATACAGAAAATACCCGAGCTCTGAAGCAAGCTTCCAGAAAATTGGAACGGAAATGGCGCCACACCAAACTGGAAGTCTTCCGACTAGCTTGGAAAGACAGTACCGTGCAGTATCGAAGAGCCCTCACTGCTGCTCGATCATCCTATTTTTCCAACTTAATTGAGGAAAATAAGAATAATCCGAAATATATTTTTGATACTGTCGCAAAGCTAACTAAAAAGCAGCATTCCCCAAGTGAGGATGGCTTTCAATTCAGCAGTAATAAATTCATGAACTTCTTTGAGGAAAAGATCATGATCATTAGAAGGCAAATTACGAACTCCTCTTTAAATCTGCGTATTCCTCCAAAGCTCAGCTGTCCTGAGTCTGCACAACTCTGCCAGGACCTAGGATCAAGAGAGACACTTAAGTGTTTTAGTACTATATCTCTTGACACAATGATGAAAATAATCATGGCCTCTAAACCTTCAAGCTGCATACTGGATCCTATTCCAATTAAACTACTGAAAGAGCTGCTTCCTGTGCTTGGCCCTCCTATGTTGAACATAATAAACGGCTCTCTATCCACCGGATGTGTACCAAACTCACTAAAAGTGGCAGTAATAAAGCCTCTCTTGAAAAAGCCAAACCTTGACCCAGAAAATATAAAAAACTATCGGCCTATATCAAATCTTCCATTCCTCTCAAAAAAAATTGAAAAAGCTGTTGCGCAGCAACTCACTGCCTTCCTGAAGACAAACAATGTATATGAAATGCTTCAGTCTGGTTTTAGACCCCATCATAGCACTGAGACTGCACTTGTGAAGGTGGTAAATGACCTTTTAATGGCGTCAGACCGAGGCTCTGCATCTGTCCTCGTGCTACTAGACCTTAGTGCTGCCTTTGATACCATCGATCACCACATTCTTTTGGAGAGACTGGAAACCCAAATTGGTCTACACGGACAAGTTCTGGCCTGGTTTAGATCTTATCTGTCGGAAAGATATCAGTTTGTCTCTGTGAATGGTTTGTCCTCTGACAAATCAACTGTACATTTCGGTGTTCCTCAAGGTTCCGTTTTAGGACCACTATTGTTTTCACTATATATTTTACCTTTTGGGGATGTCATTCGAAAACATAATGTTAACTTTCACTGCTATGCGTATGACACACAGCTGTACATTTCAATGAAACATGGTGAAGCCCCAAAATTGCCCTCGCTAGAAGCCTGTGTTTCAGACATAAGGAAGTGGATGGCTGAAAACTTTCTACATCTAAACTCGGACAAAACAGAGATGCTTGTTCTAGGTCCCAAGAAACAAAGAGATATTCTGTTAAATCTGACAATTAATCTTGATGGTTGTAAAGTCGTCTCAAATAAAACTGTGAAGGACCTCGGCGTTACTCTGGACCCTGATCTCTCTTTTGACGAACATATCAAGACTGTTTCAAGGACAGCTTTTTTCCATCTACATAACATTGCAAAAATCAGAAGTTTTCTGTCCAAAAATGATGCAGAAAAATTAATCCATGCTTTTGTTACTTCTAGATTAGACAACTGCAATGCTCTACTTTCCGGCTACCCGGATAAAGCACTAAATAAACTTCCGTTAGTGCTAAATATGGCTGCTAGAATCTTGACTAGAACCAAAAAATGTGATCATATTACTCCAGTGCTAGCCTCCATACACTGGCGTCCTGTTAAGGCAAGGGCTGATTTCAAGGTTTTACTGCTAACCTACAAAGCATTACATGGGCTTGTTCCTACCTATCTTTCCGATTTGGTCCTGCCGTACATACCTACACGTACACTATGGTCACAAGACGCAGGCCTCCTAATTGTCCCTAGAATTTCTAAGCAAACAGCTGGAGGCAGGGCTTTCTCCTATAGATCTCCATTTTTTTATGGAATGGTCTGCCTACCCATGTGAGAGACGCAGACTCGGTCTCAACCTTTAAGTCTTTACTGAAGACTCATCTCTTCAGTGGGTCATATGATTGAGTGTAGTCTGGCTCAGGAGTGTGAAGGTGAACGGAAAGGCACTGGAGCAACGAACCGCCCTTGCTGTCTCTGCCTGGCCGGTTCCCCTCTCTCCACTGGGATTCTCTGCCTCTAACCCTATTACAGGGGCTGAGTCACTGGCTTACTGGTGCTTTTTCATGCCGTCCCTAGGAGGGGTGCGTCACTTGAGTGGGTTGAGTCGCTGACGTGATCTTCATGTCTGGGTTGGCGCTCCCCCTTGGGTTGTGCCGTGGCGGAGATCTTTGTGGGCTATACTCGGCCTTGTCTCAGGATGGTAAGTTGGTGGTTGAAGATATCCCTCTAGTGGTGTGGGGGCTGTGCTTTGACAAAGTGGGTGGGGTTATATCCTTCCTGTTTGGCCCTGTCCGGGGGTATCATCGGATGGGGCCACAGTGTCTCCTGACCCCCCCTGTCTCAGCCTCCAGTATTTATGCTGCAGTAGTTCATGTCTTAGGGGGCTAGGGTCAGTTTGTTATATCTGGAGTACTTCTCCTGTCTTATCCAGTGTCCTGTGTGAATTTAGGTATGCTCTCTCTAATTCTCTCTTTCTCTCTTTCTTTCTCTCTCTCGGAGGACCTGAGCCCTAGGACCATGCCTCAGGACTACCTGGCATGATGACTCCTTGCTGTCCCCAGTCCACCTGGCATTGATGCTGCTCCAGTTCCAACTGTTCTGCCTGCGGCTATGGAACCCTGACCTGTTCACCGGACGTGCTACCTGTCCCAAACCTGCTGTTTTCAACTCTCTAGAGACAGCAGGAGCGGTAGAGATACTCTTAATGATCGGCTATGAAAAGCCAACTGACCTTTACTCCTGAGGTGCTGACTTGCTGCATCCTCGACAACTACTGTGCTTATTATTATTTGACCATGCTGGTCATTTATGAACATTTGAACATCTTGGCCATGTTCTGTTATAATCTCCACCCGGCACAGCCAGAAGAGGACTGGTCACCCCTCATAGCCTGGTTCCTCTCTAGGTTTCTTCCTAGGTTTTGGCCTTTCTAGGGAGTTTTTCCTAGCCACCGTGCTTCTACACCTGCATTGTTTGCTGTTTGTGGTTTTAGGCTGGGTTTCTGTACAGCACTTTGAGATATCAGCTGATGTAAGAAGGGCTATATAAATACATTTGATTTGAAATTTGATTGATTTGGAGCAAAGGTGGTCCATAGTTTTTTTCCCTCTGGTTGCACATTTAACATCCTGATAAAAATTTGGTAAAATGGATTTAAGTTTCCCTGCATTAAAGTCCCCGGCTACTAGGAGCGCTGCCTCTGGGTGAGCGTTTTCTTGTTTACTTATGGAGGAATACAGCTCATTCAATGCTGTCTTAGTGCCAGCCTCTGACTGTGGTGGTATGTAAATAGCTATGAAAAATACAGATGAAAACTCTCTAGGCAGATAGTGTGGTCTACAGCTTATCATGAGATACACTACCTCGGGCGAGCAATAGCTCGAGACTTCCTTAGATATCGTGCACCAACTGTTATTTAAAAAAATACATAGTCCGCCGCCCCTTGTCTTACCACACGCCGTTGTTGTATCCTGCCGGTACAGCGTATAACCAGCCAGCTGTATGTTGATAGTGTCGTCATTCAGCCACGACTCCGTGAAGCATAAGATATTACAGTTTTGAATGTCCCGTTGGTAGTTTAGGTCATCTATTTTATTCTCCAAAGATTGCACGTTTGCTAGCAGAATGGAAGGAAGTGGGGATTTATTCGATCGCCTATGAATTCTCAGAAGGCAGCCTGCCCTTTAGCCCCTTTTTCTCCGCATCCTCTTCACGCAATCACAGGGATCTGGGCCTGTTCTCGAGAAAGCAGTATATAGTTCACGTCGGGCTCGTCAGACTCGTTAAAGGCAAAAATGGATTCTGCCAGTCCGTGGTGAGTAATCACAGTCCTGATGTTCAGAAGTTATTTTCGGTCGTAAGAGACGGTAGCGGCAACATTATGTACAAAATAAGTACAAAAATAAGTTACAAAAACTCAAATAAACAAATAAAAAACATATTCGGTTGGGGAAAACGCCTGCCTTCATCTCTGGCGCCATCTTTTGATTCTCAGAGGCTACTGGGAACATATCTCAGTCCTCGTGATCAAAACAATCTTGAAGCATGGATTTCAAATTGGTCAGACCAGCGTTGAATGGACCTTAGCACGGGTACTTCCTGTTTGAGTTTCTGCCTGCAGGAAGGGAGGAGTAGTGATCAGATTTGCCGAAGGGAGGGCGGTGGAGGGCCTTGTAGGCATTTCGAAAAGTTGAGTAGCAGTGGTCCACTGTTGGTTGAACTTCGGTAGCATTTATCTCAAATTTTCTTTGTAAAAATCCCCAGCTACAATAAATGCGGCATCAAAATATGTGGTTTCCAGTTTGCATAAAGTCCAGTCTAGTTCTTTGAGGGCTATTGTGGTATCGGCTTGAGGGGGAATATACATGGCTGTGACTATAACTGAAGAGAAATCTCTTAGGAGGTACAGTAATACAGTCTGCTTTTGATTGTGAGGTATTCTAGGTCGGGTGAACAAAAGGTCTTGAGTTTCTGTATGTTATCACAATCACACCATGAGTGGTTAATCATGAAACATACACCCCCGCCTTTCTTCTTCCCGGAGGGTTCTTTATTCCTATCTGCTGGAAGGAGATCCTTGCCCTGAGCTCGTCTACTTTAATGTACTCGGAAGCGGTCGATGGTGTGCACGCGTCCTGAGTTGGACTAGAAGTCCACTCCAAATACCGAATACCGGTGTTTTGGAGCAGCCTCTGGAATAAATGAAATTGCCTTGAGGGGTGCGAACAAAGGATCCAATTCGGGAAATCGTATTCTTGGTCGTAATGCTGGTGAGTTACCGCCGCTCTGATATCCAAAAAGTTATTTCCGGCTGTATGTAATAACATTAAAACATTACTGGGCTAATAATGTAAGAAATAACACACACACACAAAATACTGCAATGTTGCAAAGTTGCTTATGAGCTAGAAGCAGAGGTGCCATATCTGTCGACTCCATCTTACTGGGAAAGTCAAGCTATATTAGAATTAAATTGAATTCAAGCTATATTATAAGTAAATAGAATTTAAGCTATATTAGAATTAAATAGAATTCAAGCTATATTAGCTCAAACCCAGACAGGAACTATTATTTTAGCAGGTGACCTAAATCAAGCATTCAGCAAGTTAGACAGACATAACAGCAAAAGAAAAGGGAAATTCAAGGAACCTCCAAAGATGCTGAACAATTTAATCTTTACAAATATTTTACAGGACACCTGGAGATTATTATTCTCAACTACAAATTACTACTCTTTTTTTTCTCAAACTAAGAAAAGCTATTCAAGAATTGACAACATTTTTATTTCCATAAATGCACCCAACAATATACTGGGTTCTAAAATCCATGATATAGTGATATCAGATAATTCTCCTACATCATGCTTAATTACACCAATAGAAAATATACTTAGTGACTGAATAATTATGGAGAATTAACAGACCGCATCTTCAAGAAACAAAATGTATTAAACACGTAAACAAAAAAATGAAGACCATTACCGTCACAAATGTAGACATAGAGCACAGAGAAAAGCTGACCATCAACATCATTTGGGATGTTTTTAAGGCGTACATTAGGGTAATGATAATCTCATACTCTGCAAAAGTTACATCTGAGTTAGAAATAAAAATGTCATAAAAATAAAAATAGTTGTCCATAAAATACACTACCGTTCAAAACACGTACTCATTCAAGGGTTTTTCTTTATTTTTACTATTTTCCACATTGTAGAATAATAGTGAAGACATCAAAACTATGAAATAACACAAATGGAATCATGTACTAACCAAAGAAGTGTTAAACAAATCATAATATATTTTATATTTGAGATTCTTCAATGTAGCCACCCTTTGCCTTGATGACAGCTTTGCACACTCTTGGCATTCTCTCAACCAGCTTCATGAGGTAGGCACCCAGAATGCATTTAAATAAACAGGTGTGCCTTGTTAAAAGTTAGTTTGTGGAATTTCGTTCCTTCTTAATGCGTATGAGCCAATCAGTTGTGTTGTGAAAAGGTATGGGTGGTATACAGAAGATAGCCCTATTTGGTAAAAGACCAAGCCCATTTTATGTCAAGAACAGCACAATTAAGCAAAGAGAAATGACAGCCCATCATTACTTTAAGACATGAAGGTCAGTCAATGCAGAAAACTTTGAAAGTTTCTTCAAGTGCAGTTGTTAGGAGTGTGTATTGGAGGCGAAGTCAGGTGCAGGAGAGCAGAGTGTAGTGAACAGGCACACTTTTTTATTCCGGTCCAAAATGACAGCACAAAGTAACATAAAATGTGCCCAAACACGGAACATCGACAAAAAAAATTGCGCGTAACAATATCCACAAATCCAAAATACACGTAACACAAACAATCTTACACAAAGACATGATGGGGAACAGAGGAATAAATACATATGAATTGATTGGGGAATGAAAATCAGGTGTGCAGGGAACAAGACAAAACAAATGGATACATGAAAAATGGAGCGGCGATGGCTAGAAAGCCGGTGACGTCGACCGCCGAACGCCGCCCGAACAAGGAGAGGAGCCGACTTCGGCGGAAGTCGTGACAGCTGTCAGGATTTGGCCAGGATTGTTCAGGTTTTGGTCACTAGATGCCCCCATTGCGCCTTTTTGAACCTTTTGTTTTTCCCTTGTTCTAGTTATTATTTGCACCTGTGCCTCATTTCCTTGTAGGTATTTAAACCCTTTGTGTTCCTCAGTTCTTTGCTCTGTGTTTGTATGTTAGCACCCAGCCCCAGCCATGCTGTGAACATTTATTTCTCTAGTTTGATTTTCCTGAGGTACTCTGGTTTTGTTCTTGTTTATTTTTGATTATTCTTTTGAGGTTTGTTTTTCCCTGCTGTTCTTACCACTTTGTGGATTTTCATTGTATCTTGGAGGATATTCATTTTTTCTCTTGGCATTACTTTTGACGTTGTGGATTTATATTTTTTGCCTGAAGATCTTTTTCCTTTATTAACTTCTTATGGCTGCAAGCCCGAAGCCGGCCACAATATGACAACAGCCACTTCAAGTGCAGGGCGCGAAATTCAAAATATATTTTTTAGAAATATTTAACTTTCACACATTAACAAGTCCAATACAGCATTTGAAAGATAAACATCTTGTGAATCCAGCCAACATGTCCGATTTTTAAAATGTTTTACAGCGAAAACACCACGTATATTTATGTTAGCTCACCACCAAATACAAATAAGGACAGACATTTTTCACAGCACAGGTAGCATGCACAAAGCCAACCTAACTAACCAAGAACCAACCAAACTAACCAAGAAACAACTTCATCAGATGACAGTCTTATAACATGTTATTCAATAAATCTATGTTTTGTTCGAAAAATGTGCATATTTGAGCTATAAATCAGTTTTACATTGCAGCTACCATCACAGCTACCGTCAGAAATGGCACCGAAGCAGCCAGAGTAATTACAGACACCAACGTCAAATACCTAAATACTCATCATAAAACATTTCTGAAAAATACATGGTGTACAGCAAATGAAAGACAGGCATCTTGTGATTCCAGCCAATATTTCCGATTTCTTAAGTGTTTTACAGCGAAAACACAATATAGCATTATATTAGCTTACCACAATAGCCAGAAACACAAGCCATTCCCAGGCAGCAAAAGTTAGCGATCGTAACAAACCAGCAAAAGATATATAATTTTTGACTAACCTTGATAAGCTTCATCAGATGACTGTCCTATAACATCAGGTTATACATACACCTATGTTGTTCGAAAATGTGCATATTTAGAGCTGAAATCAGTGGTTATACATTGTGCTAACGTAGCATCTTTTTCCCACAACGTCCGGATATTTTTCTGGCACTCACATATTCTGACCAAATAACTATTCATAAACATAACAAAAAAATACATGTTGTATAGGAAATGATAGATACACTAGTTCTTAATGCAATCGCCGTGTTAGAATTCTAAAAATAACTTCATTACGATATGCAGTTTACGTTATGGCGAGAGCGTGCCCAAAACCTGGCCGCAACCTACTAGTACAACATGTTCGACAGATATATGAAATAACATCATAAAATGGGTCCTACTTTTGATGATCTTTCATCAGAATGTTGTACAAGGGGTCCTTTGTCGGGAACAATCGTTGTTTGGATTTAGAATGTCCTCTTCTCCAGTCAATTAGCATGGAAAGCTAGCAAAGTGGCGCTAAGCTCTCCTTCGTGAACAAACGCAGACAACGCAACACGCCTAACGTCCTCTCCAGAAAACAGGAAACTGGTGACATGTCATTCGAGCCCAGATCAAGTTATACACTCAATTTCTTCTCTCACTGCCTGTCGACATCTAGTGGAAGACGTATGAAGTGCATCTATACTGATATATATGAAGCCCTTTTATAGGCAGGCCCTAGAACAGGTCATCGATTTCAGATTTTCCACTTCCTGTCAGGAAGTTTGCTGCAAAATGAGTTCTGTTTTACTCACAGATATAATTCAAACGGTTTTAGAAACTAGAGAGTGTTTTCTATCCAATAGTAATAATAATATGCATATTGTACGAGCAAGAATTGAGTACGAGGCCGTTTGAAATGGGCACCTTTTATCCGGCTACTCAATACTGCCCCTGCAGCCCAAACAGGTTAAACCACCGTCTCTAGTACTGCTGTGTCTGCCTCATCTTCTGGGTTCTGCCGACTATTAGTGACTGTTTCTCACACCGGGTCCTGACAGAAACACAGAGCCTCTTAAAATGAACCCAGAGGCAGCCAGTACCCAGGATTTTTTTCCATGCTGTTCCACCAACTGTCCAACGCTAAGAAGCTGCTCTGGTTCAGCAAGAGGCCTTAATGGCTAGACATTCTCAACTTCTGTCGGAGATGCTGACTTCCATAAAGCACATTTCTGATCGACTTTCCCCGGCAACTGCTTCTGCCCCAGTACATCAGATTCAAGTGCCCGTGGCAGTTGTAAGGGTTTTTTCACCCAATGTTCTCTCTCCTTCGAGCTGCAACCCTCGTCGTTTCCCACCGACCGGTCCAAGATAGCATATATCATCACCCTGCTGTCGGAAAAAGCCCTAGCCTGGGCTACTGCTGTGTGGGATGCCCAAAGTCCCTGCTGTGCCAGCTACTCTACCTTTGCTGAAGAATTCAAGCGAGTGTTTCAAGGTCCTACCAGCGGCCCTGACTCAGCCAAACAGCTCCTGACTCTCCGCCAAGATCGGCGCAGCGTGACGGACTATGCCATCCAGTTCCGCACGGTGGCAGCAGCGAGTGGCTGGAACGACGAGGCGCTCACAGTGTGCTTTTTGAAGGGTCTTTCCGACACCATCCAAGATGAACTGGCCACTCGGGAACCACCGGACAACCTCGAGTCCCTGATCAAGTTGGCCTCGCGTATAGACCAGCGTCTGAGAGAGAGAGAGAACTCAACCGTAGACCTCTCACCCTAGCTCCTATCGGTCCCAGCTCCGAGTCTCCACCTTTATCCTCGCTGGCTCCACCGGAACCCATGTAGGTTGGACGCATCTCCCAGGCTGAGGGAGACCGCCGGATGAGGGAGCGATGCTGTCTATATTGCGGCAAACCGGGCCATTTCCGCTCCACGTGTCCCGGGCTCCAGGGAAACGCACTCTCCCGTGCAGGCCTGGGAGGACTGTAACGGGAAACATAACCTCCTCCCATCCATCCAACTCCCGCCTGCTCATTCCAGTCACCCTTTCCTGTGACAACCATGAGCTTTCCCTTCAAGCCTTGGTAGACTCTGGAGCCGCAGGTAACTTCATGGATGGTGTCTGGGTGAAGGAGAATGGCGTTCCCTCTGAACCTCTAAGTGACCCCATGAGGGTTACTACGTTGGATGGAAGCCCTTTGGGATCTGGACTTGTCACTCGTGTCACTACCCCCTTGCGACTTTCAGTTTCCCAACACCCTTTATCTATTCCCCACCGACCCTGGTCCCATATCTCGTTGGACTTTATTACTGGCCTTCCTCCGTCCCATGGTAATACTACTATCCTAGTCATCATCGACAGGTTTTCTAAGGCGGCCAGGTTCGTCCCCTTGACTAAATTACCTTCTGCCAAGGAAACGGCTGAGTTGGTGATTAACCATGTGTTCCGAGTCTTCGGCATTCTGCAAGATATGGTTTCCGACAGAGGTCCCCAGTTCGCCTCAAGATTTTGGAAGGCCTTCTGCCAACTCATAGGGGCCACTGCCAGTCTATCTTCAGGGTACCATCCGGAGTCCAACGGCCAAACCGAGAGGATGAATCAAGAGCTGGAAACCACCCTCAGATGTATGGTCTCCAACAACCCGTCCACATGGTCGTCCTTCATTGTTTGGGCCGAGTATGCGCACAACACCTTGTGCTCCTCCTCCACTGGTATGTCCCCGCACGAGTGTCAGTTTGGCTATGCTCCTCTATTGTTCCCGGACCAGGAGGCAGAAGTCAGAGTGCCTTCAGCCTTGAGGTTCATCAGACGCTGTCGGCTTACGTGGAAGAAGCCCCGTCTTAATCTTCTGCGTTCCTCACAGTGGTACCAACGACAAGCCAACAGACGTCGCCGTCCCGGGCCTACCCTGCGTCTCGGCCAGAGAGTATGGCTCTCAACTAAGAACTTACCGCTACGGGTGGAGTCTCGCAAGCTGTCCCAGAAATACATCGGTCCCTTTAAGGTTGCCAGGAGAGTGAATCCCGTTACTTTTCGCCTGCACTTACCCAGATCCCTTTAGATTAATCCCACGTTTCACATTTCTTTATTAAAACCTGTTGTTTTTTCTCCCCTTATCCCGGCAGGCAGACCTCCCCCTCCGCCCCGTGTCATCGGAGGCCAGTCGGCTTATACCGTCCATCGGATACTGGATTCCCGCCGGGTGCAGCGGTCCTGGCAGTATCTGGTGGACTGGGAAGGCTACGGTCCCGAGGAGCGCTCCTGGGTTCCTGCCAAAGACATACTGGACCCTGACCTCATTCGTCAGTTCAGGGCCCTCCACCCTGAGAAGGCTGGTAGGAACGTCAGGAGCCGTTCCTAGGAGGGGGATTCTGTCAGGATTTGGCCAGGATTGTTCAGGTTTTGGTCACTAGATGCCCCCATTGCGCCTTTTTGAACCTTTTGTTTTTCCCTTGTTCTAGTTATTATTTGCACCTGTGCCTCATTTCCTTGTAGGTATTTAAACCCTTTGTGTTCCTCAGTTCTTTGCTCTGTGTTTGTATGTTAGCACCCAGCCCCAGCCATGCTGTGAACATTTATTTTTCTAGTTGGAATTTCCTGAGGTACTCTGGTTTTGTTCGTGTTTATTTTTGATTATTCTTTTGAGGTTTGTTTTTCCCTGCTGTTCTTACCACTTTGTGGATTTTCATTGTATCTTGGAGGATATTCATTTTTTCTCTTGGCATTACTTTTGACGTTGTGGATTTATATTTTTTGTCTGAAGATCTTTTTCCTTTATTAAACCACCATCTCTAGTACTGCTGTGTCTGTCTCATCTTCTGGGTTCTGCCGACTATTAGTGACTGTTTCTCACACCGGGTCCTGACAACAGCAGTCGCAAAAACCATCAAGCGCTATAATGAAACTGGCTCTCATTTTAATTTATTTAATAAAATAAAATAAAATGTATGTCAACTTTATTTAACCAGGTAGGTCAGTTGAGAACAAGTTCTCATTTACAACTGCGACCTGAAAGTTGCATATCGCGGGGGCTATTCGATGCTAATGCAGTACGCCACAGGAAGTTTTTGTGCTGGTCAAGGGCAGTCAAGTCTGGAGTGAACCAAAGGCTATATCTGTTCTTAGTTCTACCTTTTTTGAATGGGGCATGCTTGTTTAAGATGGTGAGGAAAGCACTTTTAAAGAATAACCAGGCATCCTCTATTGACGGGATGAGGTCAATATCCTTCCAGGATACCCTGGCCAGGTCGATTAGAAAGGCCTGCTTGCTGAAGTGTTTTAGGGAGCGTTTGACAGTGATGAGGGGTGGACATTTGACCGCGGACCCATTACAGACAAAGGCAATGAGGCAGTGATCGCTGAGATCCTGGTTGAAGACAGCGGAGGTGTATTTAGAGGGAAAGTTGATCAGAATGATATCTATGAGGGTGCCCGTGTTTACGGATTTAGGGTTGTACCTGGTAGGTTCCTTGATAATTTGTGTGAGATTGAGGGCATCTAGCTTAGATTGTAGGATGGCCGCAGTGTTTAGCATATCCCAGTTTAGGTCACCTAACAGTACGAACTCTGAAGATAAATTGGGGGCAATCAATTCACATATGGAGTCCAGAGGACAGCTGGGGGCTGAGGGTCTATAACAAGCGGCAACACTGAGAAACTTATTTCTGGAAAGGTGGCTTTTTAAAAGTAGAAGCTCAAACTGTTTGGGCACAGACCTGGATAGCATGACAAAACTCTGCAGACTATCTCTGCAGTAGATTGCGGCTCCGCCCCCTTTGGCAGTTCTATCTTGGCGGAAAATGTTGTAGTTGGAGATGGAAATTTCAGAATTTTTGGTGGCCTTCCTAAGCCAGGATTCAGACACAGCTAGGACATCAGGGTTGGCGGAGTGTGCTAAAGCAATGAATAAAACAAACTTAGGGAGGAGGCTTTTGATGTTAACATGGATGAAACCAAGGCTTTTACGGTTACAGTAGTCAACAAATGATAGAGCCTGGGGAATAGGTGTGGTACAGGGGTATAAAGGGCCTGGGTTCATCTCTACATCACCAGAGGAACAGAGGAGGAGTAGGGTAAGGGTACGGCTATAAGAACTGGTCGTCTAGTGCGTTGGGAACAGAGAATAAAAGGAGCAGCTTTCTGGGCGAGGTAGAATAGATTCAGGGCATAATGTACAGACAAGGGTATGGTAGGATGTGAGTAGAGTGGAGGTAAACCTAGGCGTGAGGACCGCCACAGGAAAGGAAGACCCAGAGTTACCTCTGCTTCAGAGGATAAGTGAATTAGAGTTACCATCCTCAGAATTTGCAGCCCAAATAAATGCTTCACAGAGATCAAGTAATATACACATCTCAAAATCAACTGTTCAGAGGAGACTTCTTGAATCAACCACTACTAAAGGACACCAATAATAAAAAGAGACTTGCTTGGGCCAAGAAACATGAGCACTGTGTCACGCCTGCTCCTGCTCCCCTTCTCTACCGCTTGAGGGCGCCAGGCTGCCCATCAAACACACTTGTCACCATCATTACGAGCATCAGCACTTCATTGGACTCTCTCTTTATCTGTTTTTTCTTCAGTTTAATCCCCATGTCAGCATTAATGTCGTTGTTTCCCTTGTCCAGACGGTGTCCGTGTTTTGTTTCATGTCTGTTATTTATTAAATATTCACTCCCTGTACTTGCTTCTCGTCTCCCAGCATCTGTTCTCTCACAATGGACATTAGACCGGTGAAAATCTGGCTTTTGGTCTGATACGTCCAAATGTGAGATTTTTGGTTCCAACTGTTGTTTCTTTGTGAGACGCAGAGTAGGTGAACGGATGATCTCCGCATGTGTAGTTCCCACCGTGAAGCATGGAGGAGGAGGTGTGATGGTGTGGGGTACTTTGCTGGTGACACTGTCTGATTTATTTAGAATTCAAGGCACACTTAACCAGCATGGCTACCACAGTATTCTGCAGTGATACGCCATCCCATCTGGTTTGCGCTTAGTGGGACTATAATTTTTTTCCCAACAGGACAATGACCCAACACATCTCCAGGCTGTATAAGGGTTATTTGACCAAGGAGAGTGATGGAGTGCTGCATCAGATGACCTGGCCTCCACAATCACCCGACCTCAACCCAATTGAGATGGTTTGGGATGAGTTTGACTGCCGAGTGAAGGAAAAGCAGCCAACAAGTGCTCAGCATATGTGGGAACTTCTTAAATACTGTTGGAAAAGCATGCCAGGTGAAGCCGGGTTGAGAGAATGCCAAAAGTGTGCAAAGCTGTCATCAATGCAAAGGGTGGCTACTTTGAAGAATCTTAAATATAAAATATATTTTGATTTGTTTAACACTTTTTTGGTTACTACATGATTCCATATGTGTTATTTCATAGTTGTGATGTCTTCACTACTACTCTACAATGTAGAAAATAGTAAAAAAATAAAGAAAAACCCTTGAATGAGTAGGTGTTCTAAAACTTTTGACCTGTAGTGTACATTTACAGGGTAAAGAAGAAAATAACATTTCTGAATTTAAGCAGAAATATCATCTTTTACTTTTGAAGAGAGCTAACTACAAGTTAAACTCAAATAAAGCATATTATTTAATGGCAAATAAACCTGGTAAACACCTCGCAGCCCTTACAAAAAAATACTCCCAAAACCAGTTATAATTTTAAAAGATAATGCTTTAATTAGGAACAGTAATGCTATTAATAACCATTTTAACAGCTTCTATGAGAATCTGTCAATCTGAATTAAATAACAGTTGGACTGATTCTACAGCTTTCATAACCCTGAAGCAACTATCAGCAGATTGAAAAATCACCCCAAAATAAATATGAGACACTGTTAAAACATTCACGAGGAGAAAAGCACCAGAGATGGACGGCTTTCCTATAGAATTTTATTTTATATTCTGGGACAAAGTAGCATCCCTATTTACTCAAATGACAACACGTCACTCAATTCAGTACTTCCTAGTTCCATATATCAAAACATGATTTCAGTTATATTAAAACCAGGAAAATCTGCAGAGTCCCCTGTAGATTACAGACCCATAAATGTAATACATTGTAACAATAAAATAATAACATAACTCATTAACAACCGAATGGCAAAAGTATGACCAGAATTAATACATATTAATCAAACAGGGTTTATAAAAAGTAGACACTTACAAAGAAATTCAATAACATGTTTTAGTATAATACAGTACACTAAAAAACAAGATGTAGATTTTGGCTGTTGATGTGGAAAAGGCTTTCGACCGTCTTGAGTGGCCTTTTATTTTAAAAGGTGGCAGCATTCAACTTTCCAGCTGAAATAATACATTTCATAAAAATATTATACAGTGCATTCGGAAAGTATCCAGACCCCTTCACTTTTTCCACAATTTGTTATGTTACAGCCCTATTCTAAAATTGATACAATTGTTTATTTCCCCCCTCATCAATCTACACACAATACCCCATAATGACAAAAACAGATGTTGAAGCTAGGAAACATCTCCACTTCGCTGACCCTCAACACTGGGGCCCCACAAGGGTGTGTGCTCAGCCCTCTCCTGTACTCCCTGTTCACCCACGACTGTGTGGCCATGTATGCCACCAACTCAATCATCAAGTTTGCAGACGACACAACTGTAGTGCGCTAGATCACCAACAACGACGAGACAGCCTACAGGGAAGAGGTGAGGGCACTCAGAGTGTGGTGTCAGGAAAACAACCTCTCACTCAACGTCAACAAAACAAAGGAGATGATCGTGGACTTCGGGCAACAGCAGAAGGAGCACCCCCCTATCCACATCGAAGGGACAGCAGTGGAGAAGGTGGAAAGTTTTAAGTTCCTAGCCATACACATCACAGACAAACTGAAATGGTCCACCCACACAGACAGTGTGGTGAAGAAGGCGCAACAATGCCTCTTCAACCTCAGGAGGCTTTAGAAATTTGACCTGTCACACAAAACCCTGACAAACCTTTACAGATGCACAATCGAGAGCATCCTGTCGGGCTGTATCACAGCCTGGTACGGCAACTGCACTGCCCTCAACTGCAAGGCTCTCCAGAGGGTGGTGCGGTCTGCACAACGCATCACCGGGGGCAAACTACCTGCCCTCCATGACACCTACAGCACCCGATGTCACAGGAAGGCCAAAAAGATCATCAAGGACAACAACCACCTTAGCCACTGCCTGTTTACACCGCTATCATATGATGCTTAATATGTGACAACAAACAAAAAATACTGTTTATAAAGATAACTTTATCACATTACTCAACAATATAAACACAGATCTAAGTAAATGGTATAATCTCCCCATAAATCTTACAGGTAGAATAAATCTCTTTAGAATGGCATGGCTACCCAAGTTTTTTATTTATACTTGGTAATACCAATTACTCCACCGAAGACATTCTTTAAAAAGTATACTCTGCCATAACATACTTTATATGGGCAAATAAAACTCAGAATAAAAAGGGAAGTTTTACATGTCCCTAAATCTGAGGGTGGTTTTAACCTTCCAGATTTGGAATTGTATCAACTCACCACCCAAGGCTTTTACTTGCGTCATGTTGTTAAATGCACTAAAGAGGAACAATGGGTACAATTGAAGATGTGCATGCTCATCCCCAGAATCGTTTCACATGTTTTCAAATATATGCAACTTAAAAGTTTTATATCACCAAATATTGAACTGAAAGATTTTGGACATCAGAGCAATGTTGAGGGAATCCTATTTGAGTCAGAAAAACATACCCATATGATAGGTAAGATATACAAAACCTTGAATAGAGCCTATCCAACTGACAATCTCTTCCACAGAAATATGAACTATTGGAACCAAGACTTAAAAATAACTGATATTGGCACGAGATGGAGGGAGAGTTGGAACATAAAACAAAATTACAGTTAACAAAATGTACGCTTAATCCAGTATAAACTAATCTATAGAATGTATTAAACAAAATAGAAAATTTACAAATTCTACAGCACAATGGCAGAGTCATGTTTCGAATATGAAACTAACAATGACTCAATAAATGTTCATTGTTTTTGTCTATGTACAGCACCAGAAGTTTGGACACACCTACTCATTCAAGGGTTTTTCTTTGTTTTTACTATTTTCCACATTGTAGAATAATAGTGAAGACATCAAAACTATCAAAATAACACATTTGGAATCATGTAGTAATGTCACGTTCCTGACCTGTTTTCTGTTGTTTTGTATGTGTTTAGTTGGTCAGGACGTGAGCTGGGTGGGAATTCTATGTTGTGTGTCTAGTTTGTCTGTTTCTATGTCCAGCCTAATATGGTTCTCAATCAGAGGCAGATGGTAATCGTTGTCCCTGATTGAGAATCATATATAGGAGGCTTGTTTTGTGTTGGGATTTCGTGGGTGTTTGTTTCCTGTCTCTGTGATTGTCTGCACCAGATAGGTCTGTGTCGGTTTTTGCACATTTGTTATTTTGTATTGTTGTTTGTAGTGTTTTACTTGTTCTTTATTAAACATGTTTAACACTAGCCGCGCTGCACTTTGGTCCTCTCCTTCACCTATGGAAGAAAGCCGTTACAAGTAACCAGAAGCAGTGGCTTCTTCCCTGCTGAGCGGCCTTTCAGGTTATGTTGATATAGGACTCATTTTACTGTGGATATAGATACTTTTGTACCTGTTTCCTCCAGCATCTTCACACGGTCCTTTGCTGCTGTTCTGGGATTGATTTGCACTATTCGCACCGAAGTACGTTCATCTCTAGCTGACTTTCCTGAGCAGTATGACGGCTGCGTGGTCCCATGGTGTTTATACTTGCGTACTATTGTTTGTACAGATGAACGCGGTACCTTCAGGCATTTGGAAATTTCTCCCAAGGATAAACCAGACTTGTGGAGGTCTACAATTGTATTCTGAGGTATTGGCTGATTTTTTTAGCTTTTCCCAGGATGTCAAGCTAAGAGGCACTGAGTTTGAAGGTAGGCCTTGAAATACATCCACAGGTACACCTCCAATTGACTCAAATAATGTCAATTAGCCTATCAGAAGCTTCTAAAGCCATGACATAATTTTCCAAGTTGTTTAAAGGCACAGTCAACTTAGTGTATGTGAACTTCTGACCCACTGGAATTGTGATACAGTGTCTTGTAAGTGAAGTAATCTGTCTGTAAACAATTGTTGGAAAAATGACTTGTGTAATGCACAAAGTAGATGTCCTAACCGACTTGCCAAATTTAACAAGACATTTGTGGATTGGTTGAAAAACAAGTTTTAATGACTTAAGTGTATGTAAACTTCCGACTACAACTGTACTTAAAATACATCTGATTTTGAATTTGAATAAAGACTAGCTAAAAATTCTAAATTCAGCATTTTGACATGTCCCTCTGTGCACTCTGTGACTTCTCTGAAGATTTTAACCCAATTAACCACCAAATGTCTCTAAGTCATTTCTGAAGATTATTAGTGATTCATTTTAAGGTAAAAAAAATAAATATATATAATAATTTTAAGGTTAACCCTGTTACGTGAACTAAACTCTTAGTATACTATGGTGAAACTCTTCCTGTTGAAATAATATTTTCAAAAGAAACATTGAACATCTAATAGTAAAATCATAGTTTAAAAGCAGGTGAGCTGCTTCTACTCCTTTTGTCACACCCTGATCTGTTTCACCTGTCCCTGTGCTTGTCTCCACCCCCTCCAGGTGCCACCCATATTCCCCATTATCCCCTGGGTATTTATACCTGTGTTTTCTGTCTGTCTTTGCCAGTTCATCTTGTTTGCCAAGTCAACCAGCGCTTTTCTCTCAGCTCCTGGGTTTCCCCCAGTCTCCTTTTCTCGTCCTCCTGGCTATGAACTCTTGCCTGTCCCCGACCTTCCTTTTGTCTATCCCTTGGACTAAAATATCAGAGCTCAAACCATTTGCCTCCTGTGTCTGCATTTGGGTCTCGCCTTGTGTCGTTGTAACTTTGGTAATTTTCTGATGTTTTGTGGTGGAAAACTGAGTGGGTCGAGCATAACGAGGCCACCCTGTTACCCATAGATAAACAGACAAAAGAAAATGCAACAATTAAAACATTTGTAATGCTTGCATTCTATTGCCACTCCCTGTTGCACACAACAAGCTTCCATTTCCTCTGTCACAAGGGGATTTATGGCTGATTTAAAAATGGAATCTCTTGAAGTGGGAAAACAGGTTTTGTATTAAGTTGAACATGTGCTCATCATGACAGAGTGTTAAAATTAGTTACACTACCCAAAAGGGACTCATTTTGTGGAATGACTCGTACTCCTTACTGACCATGATGAGAGAGAGAGGAGGATGGAGAGGGAATATCAGTGTTGCTTTCCTCTACTCCAACTGAGTCCTCTTCAGTCCCTCCTCCACAATCTCTCTTCTCCCTATGTTCTCTCTCTCCCTCTCTCTTCTCCCTATGTGCTCTCGCTTTCTCTCTCTCTCTTTCTACTCCCTATGTTCTCACTGTCAGTATGTTTGTTTTTGTGTTGTAAATTGCATATACAGTTGAAGTAGGACGTTTACATACACTTATGTTGGAGTCATTAACTCGTTTTTCAACAACTCCACAAATGTATTGTTAACAAACTATAGTTTTGGCAAGTCGGTTAGGACATCTACTTTGTGCATGACACAAGTAATTTTTCCAACACTTGTTTACAGACAGATTATTTCACTTATAATTCACTGTTTCACAATTCCTGTGGGTCAGAAGTTTACATACACTAAGTTGACTGTGCCTTTAAACAACTTGGAAAATTCCAGAAAATTGGCTTTAGAAGCTTCTGATAGGCTAATTGACATCATAAATAATTCTCTCTACCATTACTCTGACATTTCACATTCTTAAAATAAAGTGGTGATCCTAACTGACCTAAGACACTTGGATTAAATGTCAGGAATTGTGAAAAACTGAGTTTAAATGTATTTGGCTAAGGTGTATGTAAACTTCCGACTTCAACTGTATCTTCAGCCACAATACCTGGCCCTTAGGCCCCTAGGCCCTGCATACCACCCCCTTTCTCTCCTCTCTCCCCCCCCCCCCCCCAGCAGAATCAAAGCACTGGGCGTGTAGCTTCTCATTAGCATGTAGCCTATGCATCAGCATGTAATGGTCTTCCATGCTAAAAGCCTGGCCCCTGCTGTTAGCCTGGGGAATAACCACAGGTACATCCAACCCACACTGCCACAGTCTGCCAGGGGAAGGACTGGAGGTGGAAATCAACTATGACTGAAGAGATGAAGAACAAATAGTATAAAGCACAGCTTTAGGAAATGTTAGAAAATGGTACAACATGTTATTGACAATTTTCAATAATGACAATACACAAACACACACCCACATGTGCACACTCACACACAGACCCCTGTACAGATTCCAACGTAATGAGATCAGGCTGAGCTGAACCCGAAGCCAATCACCCTCACGCAACACACTCAGAATGACATGGTTACTCATCGGCCTCTGAACCTACCTATAAGACGGGCCTTTTAAACTGGGGGTTATTTTTTCCTTTGTGACACATAAATACATTAATGTTGACAACGACTGGAAATGCAGTCTTTATTGATTATTTTCTTTTCATTCAAGTACACTCCTCATGGACAACTCCAGGTTTTCAATCCAAGAATCTCAGGAGCAGAGCGAGCAGTGGGTACTATGAACAGACTATATACAGTACTTGACCTTACAGTGGCCCTTTATAGATCCTTCACAGTAATGTCTGTTATCAAAAAAATGATGTAGAGGAGAGGACAGGAAATGAGAGGAGAGGACAGGAAGAGAGGAGAGGAGAGGATAGGAAAGGAGGAGAGGACCGGAGAGGAGGAGAAGAGGAGAGGAGAGTGTGGCTGCAGTTCTCCGTGTCACACGCATAAATTGATGTAGCCATGATTAAATCTATGAGTTACTGTACAAATTAATGTGAAATGCCTTGAACGTTCTATTTCCTGCTCATTTTGATCAAACACAACTCACACAATTGTAGACATTGATCCAATAACAATATTTGTCCTTAGTTAATATATGAATAACTTAAGGGTTGGTCTTCTTGTTCCTGATCTGTAGTTGGGGAACTTTTCAGATGCAGGGCTTGACAGCAGCAGAACTGTGATCTCAACACTACAGGAATTAATTAGCTTCTAGATAAACATCTAATCATGCTGAATATCAAGTGTGATTATACCAGCTGTAAAATCTTATCACTGTGATGTTCTACAGGCCACGCTCTATGAAAACCTGCAACCAGCTGCAGAGTTTGATTAAATCTGGCCCTGAGTCCTGCTCGAGGAGGGTTAGCTCCTAACTGGTTTAACTGGCGTACTGCTGCCTGCTGTGGTGGCCTGGTCCCTGAGAAATACACCAATAAGATAAACAACATTTTCTCCTCTGTTGTTAATCAGAGTTGATTCCTCCAGAACAGAACAACTGTGCTGTGTGGTCTGGTTGGGATAATAGAATGTCTGTTAAACATACCCTGCATTCACACAGTCAACAACAACCCCTAAATACTGTGACATGTATTAATGTAATTTTAACAGCCTGTTAAATGTAAAGATGGCCGTGGTAGATGGACAGCCAGAAATGGAGGCATACTGAATCAAGTTCTCTGTCTCTCACCTTGGTGGATCAGTATGGTAGCTCATGACTGATCAGATGTGTGACTTCTCCTTCTAGCCAACCAGAGAGACAGAGAGAGAGAGAGAGAGAAGGGGGGGAAAGAGCGAGAGAGTAGGGGGAGAGAGAGAGTAGGGGGGATAGAGAGAGTATGAGAAGAGAGAGAGTGAAAGAGAGAGAGTGCTGATCTGTCAGAACACGGCCCTCGTCCATCCTTCATCCCTCCATCCTTTGCTCCACATTCCTGAGTAATTGAGCAGATGATTAGCCTAACAATCAGCAACACAATGCCAGCTGTCTGAACCGCAACCTGCATAAATACAGACAGCGGGCTCAGGTTCATAAGGCACTGCCTGCGTTGGTATCACCCTGCCCTGGTTGGGTCCTGCAAGGGGGGGGGGGGGGGGATTCTTGGGGTGTCACAGTGCAACCAGGCTTTAGGATAGTCCCTATGGCAGTCATAAGCTAAGCTCTATCCCTCACACCATCCCACCCTCTCATCCAAACAACTCTTCTCTCCTCTAGCAGAGTAGTTGGATCTAATTGTCTGGCAGCGGAGATGAAACAGTGTTTATAGTATTAAGTGTGTGTTTGGTTATGGAGGATATTAGGGACTGTGTTAGGGGTGTGGTTGGTACTTGGTAAGGGCAGTACTCTCTCTGTCAACACCCGTCTCCAATGAAGCATGCTGGGACTGGTAGAGATCACATGTCCCCTGATTAGCCAAATTGGTGGGTTTTCGTGTTTGAAGTGCCACCTAATCCTTCATTAATGAGCATTAGGAACTAACAAGAACATGCAGGCGAGTTAGGAATACACAAGCAGCTGTTATTAACAGGAATCAACAAGCTCAGGTAAAAGAGAATATTTCACTAATGTTGACTTTCTCTCTACTTACTCTGAGGGTTTCAACAGCGAAAACATATTGTTTACATTATTTAAATCTCACCCAGCCTGCTCGTCAAATGTATTCATTTAATCAGACTAAACACATAGTTGAGTTACATCTGACATATGGCTTTACAAATCTCAACCATTGACACGGTTCACTATTCAACCGTTTAAGCGTTTAACTCTGTTCTGCATTTCCTCACCGCAGTGGAATCTACTCTTAGAGAGATGGAGCACTTCAATATGTTTAATTATGTCCAATAAGAAAAAGTGCTGGTATCTCTGAGTCCAGCACAGGCCTGGTGTTTACACTAGCTGTGGCACAGACTGAGGAATATTTGCAGGGAGCTGTGAAATGACTGTAGCATGCATGTGGTCTGTTGGAACTAGCAGCTGGCAGACACTGATGTTAAATCAAAGTTAAATACACAGTGAGACTGCAGGCTCAGATCTACAGTGATGAGTGTTTATGGTCTGTAGTAAGACTATACCCTCCTAACACTTGCTTGGCTAGACTAGACCGACTCTACTTCACCTGACCACCCACTGTGGAAGGAGAATACTCTCTCTACCCCCCAACCCCCCTCTCCCGCTCTGACGGTTTAGTGAACACACTGTAATAAATCCTTAATGATTATGTAAATTTTCGCCCCAGGACTGAAGTATGTAGAGATCATAGAGGCTGGGAGACCAGAGACCAGAGGTGGCTCAGGTTGGGATGTAGGATTTGAGCATAGAAGGTAGGGAGGGTCAGTTCTCCTTGCTGCTCAGTAGGCAAGCACCATGGTCTTGTAGCGGATGCAAGCTTCAAGGTTTGTGCGGAGGAGCGGGGTGACGGCGGGAGAACTTGGGAAGGTTGAACACCAGGTGGGCTGCAGCATTCTGGATAAGTTGCAGGGGTTTGGTGGCACAAGCAGGGAGCCCAGCCAACAGAGAGTTGCAGTAGTCTAGAGAGAAGATGACAAGAGCCTGGATTAGGACCTGCGCAGCTTCCTGTGTGAGGCAGGGTCGTAGAGTATGAACCTGCAGGAGCGATTCACTGCTTTGGTGTTTGCAGAGAATGACAGGGTGTTGTCCACGGTTACACCAAGGTTCTTTGCACTCTGGGAGGAGGACACCGTGGAGTTTTCAACCATGATGGAGAGGTCTTGGGCAAGCCTCCCAGGAGGAAGAGCATCTCCGTCTTGTCAAGGTTGAGCTTAAGCTGATGGGCCGACATCCAAGCTGAGATATCTGCCAGGGCACACAGAGATAGTGTCGCCACCTGGGTGTCAGAAGGGGGGAGGAGAAAAGTAGTTGAGTGTCATCCGCATAGCAATGATAGGAGAGACAGAGCCGAGTGACTTGGTGTAAAGAGAAAAGAGTAGAGGGCCTAGAACCGAGTCCTGGGGGACACCAGTAGTGAGAGCATACGGTGCACGTCACCTGGTAGGAGCGACCTGCCAGGTCGATTGGAAAAATGAGAAACATCCAATTATACATATTCAATCATACTTACTAACCCTGGCGTGCCTCACAATGTTGTCTCCCAATCTGCATGTGTTATATTATGGAGAGATTGACAGGAAATGTACTTGCTTCCTGGAACACACGTGCACACATGCACACACACCTCCTGCTTAGAACAGTCTGTTAGGGAACAGTGGGTTTGTGACCATCTCAGACATTCATTCATCATTCTAATCAACATTAAGCTCATCATTCTCTGACCAATGGGGATGCACAAGGTGATTGCATTGAGTGAAGTGTGACTTGACAGGTTCACTGAGGGGTGAACGAGACTAAACCATTAGGAGGACTATCATCACTACCAGGCCTGGCCAGCTGAGACCCTGTTGCCCAGCTCTGTAGGCAGGACAGAACAATATATTTAGGCCCAAATCCAATAGTTAGCATACTGAAATGATGAAAGAATCACTAGACCTGTGGAGAGACAATTGTTATCAACGGACTAAAATATTGAAACATTCAGAATACGTAATACACAAAAAGTAAAGTAAAGACCTACCTACCTCCTCAAATATACACAAATACAACCAATTCCATTCACAAACAGTAAGTCCCCACCCACCCCTTGACCACATCCCTGTCCCCAGGACGCCTAAAACACCATTGTTATTCCCCTGCAGGGGTCACTTCCTTATTCCCTGGGGAAGGTGTCGATGTCATAGCTCCCAGCAGCACACAGGTGCTATTCAATCTAAACTAATAACCAGTCCGGTGTTACTCAAGCTTTTCCCATTTAGAGCACATGGGAGGGCGTCTTTGAGTTTATCCCTGTGAATAATGTTTTGTCGTATACAACTGTGCATCATTGCCATTCCAGAAGAAAGAGATGGCTTTTTGACTTATGTTGAGTCTTTAATTCATTCACAAAACCCTCATTAAACAGTTGTGTCTGTAAACTCTTTCCTGGTGGGTAGGGAGCCAAAGCCTCCAGCCCGGAAACAGTAACAGTAACATAGCTAAATAACCACCCAGCAGTAACATAGCTAGATAACCACCCAGCAGTAACATAGCTAGATAACCACCCAGCAGTAACATAGCTAGATAACCACCCAGCAGTAACATAGCTAGATAACCACCCAGCAGTAACATAGCTAGATAACCACCCAGCAATAACACATCTAGATAACCACCCAGCAGTAACATAGCTAGATAACCACCCAGCAGTAACATAGCTAGATAACCACCCAGCAGTAACATAGCTAGCATACCTCTGCTCTGTAATAGCAGACAACACCTGTTTCTCTGACTCAGTCTCTGGCAGTGGACTGCTCTGTCACACTACTATACTGCTCCACAATCCAGCCTCAGCGCCAGCCTGGACAGGCTGTCAGAGGCTATTCTGTATGTTTAACCATTTGTGTGTGAAAGAGTGTGTGTGTGTGTGTTTGTGTGTTTGTGTGTGTGTGTGAGTTCCTCTTCCCATCCCACTGCTCTAGTGGTCTCTGACAGTTTTCTATAGTGGCAAATCCCCCTAAACTCGCACACCCCTTCCAACACACACACAGCCATTGTTAGTCCATTGAGTTAAAACAGTGCTGGGGGGTTCACATACTTTAGGAAGTGATCTGTCTCAATCCTGTCACGTTTCCAATCAGACCGTACTACTAACTACAGCCTGGCTATTAACGCATTAGTCATATATTTAATAATGTATTATTCCTCATTAATGATTAAAGTGCTAGCATTTAGCAGGTCCTACATGAACCATCCCAGTACTGAGAACCAGAGAATACTGCACAGGGCAGATGGTAGGATATGTTTGCTGGAGTACATAACTGTTGCTTACGAAGGTGTGACTGTTTCTGTAGAGAGTGTGTGTAGCTTCTGCAGCTGTTTGAATTCCCGTAGACAGAGAGACCGTCAGCTCTGATCCTCTCCTACACAGAGGTTTCAGGGCCTAGGAGGAACAAACACCTGTCCATCAACCACATCCCACTGAGTGACAGAGACACTGGTTCTCTAGTCCTAACACACTGACTTTACAGTGAGGAATCACCCGCCGCCACCTGCAATTCATTCCTGCTCTGCTCTCCGACCCTACACATTCAATTAGATTAAAAGGCAATCCTACCTGCTGCTACTGTTCCATACTGACCATACCATACATACCACAAGCCTATAAGACATACCACAGGCAGTGATGTGTGTGTGTGTCTGTCAGCCAGCCGTGGGGTCATACACTCCCCACACTCCCCACACTGTGATCCGGCCAGCAGAGAGTGTAATCGGAGAGAGGGATGAGAATATACAGGGGTAATATCCTTTATCACTCTGATCCTTCTCTCTCCTCAGAGTTCCTCTGAGGCCTGACAGGGTGTCTAACTGTAGCCTTAAAAAGTAACTCACACTAATCGGCAGCTAATTCCTTACTCCCCTGGGCTAGTCTTTGTCCTCCTTACCCATGAAAGTCCCTCTGAGGGCAGCTGTCTAGGCCCTCTGAGGTCTACCCACTGGGGCCTGTCACTGAAGCCTGGACCTGGAGTTTGGAGCCCCCCTCCCCTCACAGCAGACACTCTGCTGGGCACGTCTCTGCCAGAGCGGCCCCGAATCAGCCAGCCTGGCCCCCCTGTCACATAACCTTCCACTCTATTCACTCACACACACTCTACAAACATATAAATTCGCACACTAATATATTCTCGACAAACACACACACTCTCTAAAAAAACTACCCTACACACATACTACACATACGCAAGCTCTCTATAAAGAGAGAGGCTGCCTCCTCTGGATGTCTCGATCCTGCCTCTCAGCGTCCACGCAGGCAGAAAGACAGGGAAAGAGAGGAATCTGGAGGGACAGAAGAGGGCGAGAAGAGTGGTTGGATGGGAGGAAGTGGTGTGTATTCTGTGTGAGGGGGCAGTGTGTGTGTGGAATGTGTGTGTGATAAAGGGCCTTGGCAGCTCTCATCTGCTCGCCAGATGCTACAATGGTGTCATTGACAGGCAGGAGAACGGGCTATTGTGGGGTGCGGGTAGTGACACCACAAAGTGTTGTGAATGTTTGGCATAGCTGGCATTCTCCCTCTCGTGCCCTCCACAGGGCTCCAGGCTTATCACACATTCTTCTCCCCTTTCTCTGCCCCTGAGCTTTTGTGGTTGTGTGTGTGTTCACTGTGCTGGCAGCCAAGGCTAATGCAAATGAGTAAAACGCTCTAATGTTGATCAATCTTATTCATTTCTTTATTGAGGAAGCACAGCATTTACGGTGTAGACATGGTTGGACATGACAACATAATACAACATAGCATAACCAGTGAAAGACTAAACATAACAGGTATGCAGTGGGAATTCACACAAGCATAACATCTCTCTGAGCTCTGAGGGTTGTCCTGCGCATAACATCTCTCTGAGCTCTGAGGGTTGTCCTGCGCATAACATCTCTCTGAGCTCTGAGGGTTGTCCTGCGCATAACATCTCTCTGAGCTCTGAGGGTTGTCCTGCGCATAACATCTCTCTGAGCTCTGAGGGTTGTCCTGCGCATAACATCTCTCTGAGCTCTGAGGGTTGTCCTGCGCATAACATCTCTCTGAGCTCTGAGGGTTGTCCTGCGCATAACATCTCTCTGAGCTCTGAGGGTTGTCCTGCGCATAACATCTCTCTGAGCTCTGAGGGTTGTCCTGCGCATAACATCTCTCTGAGCTCTGAGGGTTGTCCTGCACATAACATCTCTCTGAGCTCTGAGGGTTGTCCTGCGCATAACATCTCTCTGAGCTCTGAGGGTTGTCCTGCTATCAGAGTTGATTCTGAGATGGTACGTTAAAATACCTGTATGATAGATGGTACGTTAAAATACCTGTATGATAGATGGTACGTTAAAATACCTGTATGATAGATGGTACGTTAAAATACCTGTATGATAGATGGTACGTTAAAATACCTGTGTGATAGATGGTACGTTAAAATACCTGTATGATAGATGGTATGTTAAAATACCTGTATGATAGATGGTACGTTAAAATACCTGTATGATAGATGGTACGTTAAAATACCTGTGTGATAGATGGTACGTTAAAATACCTGTGTGATAGATGGTACGTTAAAATACCTGTATGATAGATGGTACGTTAAAATACCTGTGTGATAGATGGTACGTTAAAATACCTGTATGATAGATGGTACGTTAAAATACCTGTGTGATAGATGGTACGTTAAAATACCTGTATGATAGATGGTACGTTAAAATACCTGTGTGATAGATGGTACGTTAAAATACCTGTATGATAGATGGTACGTTAAAATACCTGTATGATAGATGGTACGTTAAAATACCTGTATGATAGATGGTACGTTAAAATACTTGTGTGATAGATGGTACGTTAAAATACCTGTATGATAGATGGTACGTTAAAATACCTGTATGATAGATGGTACGTTAAAATACCTGTATGATAGATGGTACGTTAAAATACCTGTATGATAGATGGTACGTTAAAATACCTGTATGATAGATGGTACGTTAAAATACCTGTATGATAGATGGTACGTTAAAATACTTGTGTGATAGATGGTACGTTAAAATACCTGTATGATAGATGGTACGTTAAAATACCTGTATGATAGATGGTACGTTAAAATACCTGTATGATAGATGGTACGTTAAAATACCTGTATGATAGATGGTACGTTAAAATACCTGTATGATAGATGGTACGTTAAAATACCTGTGTGATAGATGGTACGTTAAAATACCTGTATGATAGATGGTACGTTAAAATACCTGTATGATAGATGGTACGTTAAAATACCTGTATGATAGATGGTACGTTAAAATACCTGTATGATAGATGGTACGTTAAAATACCTGTATGATAGATGGTACGTTAAAATACCTGTATGATAGATGGTACGTTAAAATACCTGTATGATAGATGGTACGTTAAAATACCTGTATGATAGATGGTACGTTAAAATACCTGTATGATAGATGGTACGTTAAAATACCTGTATGATAGATGGTACGTTAAAATACCTGTATGATAGATGGTACGTTAAAATACCTGTATGATAGATGGTACGTTAAAATACCTGTATGATAGATGGTACGTTAAAATACCTGTATGATAGATGGTACGTTAAAATACCTGTATGATAGATGGTACGTTAAAATACCTGTATGATAGATGGTACGTTAAAATACCTGTATGATAGATGGTACGTTAAAATACCTGTATGATAGATGGTACGTTAAAATACCTGTATGATAGATGGTACGTTAAAATACCTGTATGATAGATGGTACGTTAAAATACCTGTATGATAGATGGTACGTTAAAATACCTGTATGATAGATGGTACGTTAAAATACCTGTGTGATAGATGGTACGTTAAAATACCTGTATGATAGATGGTACGTTAAAATACCTGTGTGATAGATGGTACGTTAAAATACCTGTATGATAGATGGTACGTTAAAATACCTGTATGATAGATGGTACGTTAAAATACCTGTATGATAGATGGTACGTTAAAATACCTGTATGATAGATGGTACGTTAAAATACCTGTATGATAGATGGTACGTTAAAATACCTGTATGATAGATGGTACGTTAAAATACCTGTATGATAGATGGTACGTTAAAATACCTGTATGATAGATGGTACGTTAAAATACCTGTATGATAGATGGTACGTTAAAATACCTGTATGATAGATGGTACGTTAAAATACCTGTATGATAGATGGTACGTTAAAATACCTGTATGATAGATGGTACGTTAAAATACCTGTATGATAGATGGTACGTTAAAATACCTGTATGATAGATGGTACGTTAAAATACCTGTATGATAGATGGTACGTTAAAATACCTGTATGATAGATGGTACGTTAAAATACCTGTATGATAGATGATAGGTTAAAAGACCTGTATGATAGATGGTACGTTAAAATACCTGTATGATAGATGGTACGTTAAAATACCTGTATGATAGATGGTACGTTAAAATACCTGTATGATAGATGGTACGTTAAAATACCTGTATGATAGATGGTACGTTAAAATACCTGTATGATAGATGGTACGTTAAAAGACCTGTATGATAGATGGTACGTTAAAATACCTGTATGATAGATGGTACGTTAAAATACCTGTATGATAGATGGTACGTTAAAATACCTGTATGATAGATGATAGGTTAAAATACCTGTATGATAGATGATAGGTTAAAATACCTGTATGATAGATGATAGGTTAAAATACCTGTATGATAGATGATAGGTTAAAATACCTGTATGATAGATGATAGGTTAAATTACCTGTATGATAGATGATAGGTTAAAAGACCTGTATGATAGATGATAGGTTAAAAGACCTGTATGATAGATGATAGGTTAAAATACCTGTATTACATTTACATTTAACATTTAAGTCATTTAGCAGACGCTCTTATCCAGAGCGACTTACAAATTGGATGATAGATGATAGGTTAAAATACCTGTATGATAGATGATAGGTTAAAAGACCTGTATGATAGATGATAGGTTAAAAGACCTGTATGATAGATGATAGGTTAAAAGACCTGTATGATAGATGATAGGTTAAAAGACCTGTATGATAGATAATAGGTTAAAATACCTGTATGATAGATGATAGGTTAAAAGACCTGTATGATAGATGATAGGTTAAAATACCTGTATGATAGATGATAGGTTAAAATACCTGTATGATAGATGATAGGTTAAAATACCTGTATGATAGATGATAGGTTAAAAGACCTGTATGATAGATGATAGGTTAAAATACCTGTATGATAGATGATAGGTTAAAAGACCTGTATGATAGATGATAGGTTAAAATACCTGTATGATAGATGATAGGTTAAAATACCTGTATGATAGATGATAGGTTAAAATACCTGTATGATAGATGATAGGTTAAAAGACCTGTATGATAGATGATAGGTTAAAATACCTGTATGATAGATGGTACGTTAAAATACCTGTATGATAGATGGTACGTTAAAATACCTGTATGATAGATGGTACGTTAAAATACCTGTATGATAGATGGTACGTTAAAAGACCTGTATGATAGATGGTACGTTAAAATACCTGTATGATAGATGGTACGTTAAAATACCTGTATGATAGATGGTACGTTAAAATACCTGTATGATAGATGATAGGTTAAAATACCTGTATGATAGATGATAGGTTAAAATACCTGTATGATAGATGATAGGTTAAAATACCTGTATGATAGATGATAGGTTAAAATACCTGTATGATAGATGATAGGTTAAAATACCTGTATGATAGATGATAGGTTAAAAGACCTGTATGATAGATAATAGGTTAAAATACCTGTATGATAGATGATAGGTTAAAAGACCTGTATGATAGATGATAGGTTAAAATACCTGTATTACATTTACATTTAACATTTAAGTCATTTAGCAGACGCTCTTATCCAGAGCGACTTACAAATTGGATGATAGATGATAGGTTAAAATACCTGTATGATAGATGATAGGTTAAAATACCTGTATGATAGATGGTACGTTAAAATACCTGTGTGATAGATGGTACGTTAAAATACCTGTATGATAGATGGTACGTTAAAATACCTGTATGATAGATGGTACGTTAAAATACCTGTATGATAGATGGTACGTTAAAATACCTGTATGATAGATGGTACGTTAAAATACCTGTATGATAGATGGTACGTTAAAATACCTGTATGATAGATGGTACGTTAAAATACCTGTATGATAGATGGTACGTTAAAATACCTGTATGATAGATGGTACGTTAAAATACCTGTATGATAGATGGTACGTTAAAATACCTGTATGATAGATGGTACGTTAAAATACCTGTATGATAGATGATAGGTTAAAAGACCTGTATGATAGATGGTACGTTAAAATACCTGTATGATAGATGGTACGTTAAAATACCTGTATGATAGATGGTACGTTAAAATACCTGTATGATAGATGGTACGTTAAAATACCTGTATGATAGATGGTACGTTAAAAGACCTGTATGATAGATGGTACGTTAAAATACCTGTATGATAGATGGTACGTTAAAATACCTGTATGATAGATGGTACGTTAAAATACCTGTATGATAGATGATAGGTTAAAATACCTGTATGATAGATGATAGGTTAAAATACCTGTATGATAGATGATAGGTTAAAATACCTGTATGATAGATGATAGGTTAAAATACCTGTATGATAGATGATAGGTTAAAATACCTGTATGATAGATGATAGGTTAAAAGACCTGTATGATAGATGATAGGTTAAAAGACCTGTATGATAGATGATAGGTTAAAATACCTGTATTACATTTACATTTAACATTTAAGTCATTTAGCAGACGCTCTTATCCAGAGCGACTTACAAATTGGATGATAGATGATAGGTTAAAATACCTGTATGATAGATGATAGGTTAAAAGACCTGTATGATAGATGATAGGTTAAAAGACCTGTATGATAGATGATAGGTTAAAAGACCTGTATGATAGATGATAGGTTAAAAGACCTGTATGATAGATAATAGGTTAAAATACCTGTATGATAGATGATAGGTTAAAAGACCTGTATGATAGATGATAGGTTAAAATACCTGTATGATAGATGATAGGTTAAAATACCTGTATGATAGATGATAGGTTAAAATACCTGTATGATAGATGATAGGTTAAAAGACCTGTATGATAGATGATAGGTTAAAAGACCTGTATGATAGATGATAGGTTAAAAGACCTGTATGATAGATGATAGGTTAAAATACCTGTATGATAGATGATAGGTTAAAATACCTGTATGATAGATGATAGGTTAAAATACCTGTATGATAGATGATAGGTTAAAAGACCTGTATGATAGATGATAGGTTAAAATACCTGTATGATAGATGGTACGTTAAAATACCTGTATGATAGATGGTACGTTAAAATACCTGTATGATAGATGGTACGTTAAAATACCTGTATGATAGATGGTACGTTAAAATACCTGTATGATAGATGGTACGTTAAAATACCTGTATGATAGATGGTACGTTAAAATACCTGTATGATAGATGGTACGTTAAAATACCTGTATGATAGATGATAGGTTAAAAGACCTGTATGATAGATGGTACGTTAAAATACCTGTATGATAGATGGTACGTTAAAATACCTGTATGATAAATGGTACGTTAAAATACCTGTATGATAGATGGTACGTTAAAATACCTGTATGATAGATGGTACGTTAAAATACCTGTATGATAGATGGTACGTTAAAATACCTGTATGATAGATGGTACGTTAAAAGACCTGTATGATAGATGGTACGTTAAAATACCTGTATGATAGATGGTACGTTAAAATACCTGTATGATAGATGATAGGTTAAAATACCTGTATGATAGATGATAGGTTAAAATACCTGTATGATAGATGATAGGTTAAAATACCTGTATGATAGATGATAGGTTAAAATACCTGTATGATAGATGATAGGTTAAAATACCTGTATGATAGATGATAGGTTAAAATACCTGTATGATAGATGATAGGTTAAAATACCTGTATGATAGATGGTACGTTAAAATACCTGTATGATAGATGGTACGTTAAAATACCTGTATGATAGATGATAGGTTAAAATACCTGTATGATAGATGATAGGTTAAAATACCTGTATGATAGATGATAGGTTAAAATACCTGTATGATAGATGATAGGTTAAAATACCTGTATGATAGATGATAGGTTAAAATACCTGTATGATAGATGATAGGTTAAAAGACCTGTATGATAGATAATAGGTTAAAATACCTGTATGATAGATGATAGGTTAAAAGACCTGTATGATAGATGATAGGTTAAAATACCTGTATGATAGATGATAGGTTAAAATACCTGTATTACATTTACATTTAACATTTAAGTCATTTAGCAGACGCTCTTATCCAGAGCGACTTACAAATTGGATGATAGATGATAGGTTAAAAGACCTGTATGATAGATGATAGGTTAAAATACCTGTATGATAGATGATAGGTTAAAAGACCTGTATGATAGATGATAGGTTAAAAGACCTGTATGATAGATGATAGGTTAAAATACCTGTATGATAGATGATAGGTTAAAATACCTGTATGATAGATGATAGGTTAAAACACCTGTATGATAGATGATAGGTTAAAATACCTGTATGATAGATGATAGGTTAAAAGACCTGTATGATAGATGATAGGTTAAAAGACCTGTATGATAGATGATAGGTTAAAAGACCTGTATGATAGATGATAGGTTAAAATACCTGTATGATAGATGATAGGTTAAAATACCTGTATTACATTTACATTTAACATTTAAGTCATTTAGCAGACGCTCTTATCCAGAGCGACTTACAAATTGGATGATAGATGATAGGTTAAAAGACCTGTATGATAGATGATAGGTTAAAAGACCTGTATGATAGATGATAGGTTAAAAGACCTGTATGATAGATGATAGGTTAAAAGACCTGTATGATAGATGATAGGTTAAAATACCTGTATGATAGATGATAGGTTAAAATACCTGTATGATAGATGATAGGTTAAAACACCTGTATGATAGATGATAGGTTAAAATACCTGTATGATAGATGATAGGTTAAAAGACCTGTATGATAGATGATAGGTTAAAAGACCTGTATGATAGATAATAGGTTAAAAGACTAAATTAATCATCATCATGCTGTGTCCTCCTGAAGGAGGCTTGACCCTGCTTGTACAGAGACAGAGAAAGGTTGAGATGGATAAGGGGATGGGGCGGAGGTGCAGAGAGAGAGAGAGGGAGAGGTTCCGTTACCGAAGCGTTCTGTAGAGTATGATATGCCCTGTTGTGTAGAGAAAGAGCAATATGGTGCAGAGCTGTTATTGTGGGCAGCTGATCCAGTCCTGGGGACAGGGGGAGAATCGGCCTGGACCTGTTTCCTGCTACTCTTACTTTCCCTCACCCTTTACCCCTGCTCACCCCTCTTCACCATCCTCACCCTTTACCCCTGCTCACCCCTCCTCACCATCCTCACCCTTTACCCCTGCTTACCCCTCCTCACCATCCCACAGAAAACTACAGATTTTAGGAAGAGAACACATCCATGCCTTCCCTGCCCCCCAACCCATAGCTCCCCCTTCTCTCCCCCTACCCTCCTTCTCTTCTCTCAGGCAAACACCCAACCCAGCCGGGTATGGTGCCCACATGTAGGCCATCACACACATACATACACACATGCTTGAGAGCGCACCCACGTGTGCACACAGTTGTTGCTTCACCAGTCCAGTGCCAGGGTTTTGTAAGTTAGTGTTTGATTTCCTGGCGTTGCAGCTGTAACATGACTCTGCTGTTGTTTAGAGAGAGAGTGTGTGTGTGTGTGTGCGTGTGTGTGTGTGCGTGCGCGTGTGTACGTGCATGGGGCAGCTGTAAAGTAAGTCTGCTCTTGTTTATCATGTTTACATCTCCTAACGCTCTCTTTCTTTCACATGGCAACAAGGGCACACGCACCTCACTACAAAAAGACTACAGTATCAACATGGATGATGATTTTAGTTAACAGTAATTTTGATCCGAATGTGAAAATTGTCCAAACAGATCCGCAAGGTAGATGGATGATTTTAAATTTGTTATTGGACCAAACACAGATATGGCTCATTAGCCTTTATGGACCAAATTATGATGATCCACGTTTCTTTAAAAATATATACAGTATAAACTGGATGGAATATGGAATAAAATGCACCAAATAATTTCTTATATTCAACCTAGAAATGCTACCAAAAATAATTTACTGAAACAAATGACGGAGTCACCCATGATTCACCAAATTATATTTTGAAAGAGGAAGCAAAGTACTTTAAGCATATGTTTTTGTCTCAGTCTCCTCTATCTCCTCTAACCGAAGCTAATTGCATGGATTTTTTTTATATGAATAGTGTAAAATTAACAGCTGTACAGTAAGACTCATGAGAGGGCAAAATTACAGAGGAGGAACTTCTTGATGCAGTTAAAGCCTTTAAGTCCGGGAAAACTCCAGGGCTGGATGGAATACCAGTTGAGGTATACCAAACTTTATTTTATGTACTCAGAAGACCATTATTAGCATGTTTTAACCATATAAATGGTAGATTATCAGACACTCAACCAGAAGGTCTGATTTCATTATTACTGAAACAGATACAAGGGGTAAATATAAAGATCCAGTCCATTTAAACAATTGGAGGCCCCTTACACTTCAGTGTTGTTGTCACGCCCTGACCTTAGAGATCCTTTATTCTCTATTTTGAGTTAGGTCGGGGTGTGACTAGGGTGGGCATTCTAGTTTCTTTATTTCTAGGTTGGCCTGGTATGGTTCCCAATCAGAGGCAGCTGTCTATCGTTGTCTCTGATTGGGGATCATACTTAGACAGCCTTTTCCCACCTGTTGGTTGTGGGATCTTCTTTGTGTATAGTTGCCTTGAGCACTGCATAGCTTCACGTTCGTTTTGTTCTTTGTCATGTAATAAAGATAAATCATGGAATAAAGATGATGAACCTAAACCACGCTGCATTTTGGTCCGATTCTTACAACAACATTCGTGACAGTTGTGATGCAAAAATTCTAGCAAAATGTATAGCGCATAGAATTAAAAAGGTATTGTCAGATATTATTAATTCTAATCAGACAGTTTTTTTTACATGGACAGTACATTGGAGATAATATAAGACAAGTCCTGGAAACAATAGAACACTATGAAAAAGCTGTGGAAACCAGGCCTGCTATTTATAGCTGACTTAGAAAAGGCTTTTGATAAAGTACAACTGGAGTTTACATATAAATGCCTGGAACATTTCAATTTTTGAGAATCTCTTATAAAATGGGTAAAAATCATGCATAGTAAGCCTATGTGTACAATAGTAAATAATGGCTACTTCTTAGAAAGTTTTAAACTGTCAAGAGGAGTAAAACAAGGTTGTCCACTATCGGCATATCTATTTATTATGGCCATCGAAATGTTATCTATTAAAATCAGATCCAACAATAATATTAAGGGATTAGAAATCTAGGGCTTAAAAACAAAGGTGTCATTGTACGCTGATGATTCATATTTTCTTTTAAATCCACAATTTGATCCCTCCACAACCTCATAGAGGATCTAGATACTTTTTCTAACCTCTCTGGATTACAACCAAATTATGATAAGTGCATGGTCCAATTTAAATGATTAGACCAATAGAATGTTATATATATGGGCGATACAACCTTCCCAGCTCTGCAAATTTTTCTGTGAAGAGACAGAATCATTAGATCATTTGTTTTGGTACTGTCCATATGTAGCTTGTTTTTGGTCACAGTTCCAGGAATTGCTGATAAATTGCAACATTTACCTCGAGCTAACTCTGCAGATAACACTACTGGGTGATCTGAAAAGTCATAGTCAATCGATCAATAATAGAATAATACTTTGAGCAAAAATAATTATTTTTAGTTTACAATCTGTAGAAATTATGAGAATAGAAAGGTTCGGAACTTTTGTGAAGCATCACAGTACAGTTGAAAAATACATGGCAAATAGAAATCCAATATGGATGGTGTTATGAGATAGACGGGAGGGGTTGAATGAAGCTGAAGGGTGGGACTAATAACAACAAGATAACAAATGAAAAATATAATGTGTCAGAAAAACATATATAGGTTCTGAACTTTTGTGAAAGAAAAAGATGGGAGAGGTTGAGGTTAGAGGAGTAAAAACAAACAAAACATAACTATTGTAAAATAGACTGTGCCCGTAAAATGTATATAGTATGTATGAGCTGGAAGTAGAAGCCTAAGTGTTGTTGTTTTCTAGTTTACTCCAATTAGGGGCGGGGTGGTGGGGTTAGAAAGTAATAAAGGAAAATATATTTTAAAAAATATGTGTATACATATGTATGTACATGTATCTATATGTACTGTATGTACAGTTGAAGTCGGAAGTTTACATACACCTTAGCCAAATACATTTTATCTCAGTTTTTCACAATTCCTGACATTTAATCCTTGTAAAAATCCCTGTTTTAGTTCAATTAGGATCACCACTTTATTTTAAGAATGTGAAATGTCAGAATAATAGTAGTGAGAATTATTTATTTCAGGTTTTATTTCTTTCATCACATTCCCAGTGGGTCAGAAGTTTACTTACACTCAATTAGTATTTGGTAGCATTGCCTTTAAATTGTTTAACTTGGGTCAAATGTTTCAGGTAGCCTTCCACAAGCTTCCCACAATAAGTTGGGTGAATTTTGGCCCATTCCTCCTGACAGAGCTGTTGTAACTGAATCAGGTTTCTAGGCCTCCTTGCTTGCACACGCTTTTTCAGTTCTGCCCACAAATTTTCACTGGGATTGGGTTCAGAGTTTTGTGATGGTCACTCCAATACCTTGACTTTGTTGTCCTTAAGCCATTTTGCCACAACTTTGGAAGTATACTTGGGGTCATTGTCCATTTGGAAGACCCATTTGCAACCAAGCTTTAACTTCCTGATTGATGTCTTGAGATGTTGCTTCAATATATCCACATAATTTTCCTGCCTCATGATGTCATCTATTTTGTGAAGTGCACCAGTCCCTCCTGCAGCAAAGCACCCCACAACATGATGCTGCCACCCCCGTGCTTCACGGTTGGGATAGTGTTCTTCGGCTTGCAAGCCTCCCCCTTTTTCCTCCAAACATAACAATGGTCATTATGGCCAAACACTTCTATTTTTATTTCATCAGACCAGAGGACATTTCTCCAAAAAGTATGATCTTTGACACCATGTGGAGTTGCAAACCAGAGTCTGGCTTTTTTATGGCGGTTTTGGAGCTGTGTCTTCTTCCCTGCTGGGCGCCCTTTCAGGTTATGTCAATATAGGACTTGTTTTGCTGTGGATATAGGTACTTTTGTACCTGTTTCCTCCAGCAACTTCACAAGGTCCTTTGCTGTTGTTCTGGGACTGATTTGCACTTTTCGCACCAAAGTATGTTCGTTTCTAGGAGACAGAACGCGTCTCCTTCCTGAGCGGTATGACGGCTGCGTTGTCCCATGGTGTTTATACTTGCGTACTATTGTTTGTACAGATGAACATGGTACCTTCAGGCATTTGGATATTGCTCCCAAGGATGAACCAGACTTGTGGAGGTCTACAATTGTGTCTGCTGTTTAAAGGCACAGTCAACTTAGTGTATGTAAACTTCTGACCCACTGGAATTGTGAAAAAGTGAATTATAAGTGAAATAATCTGTCTGTAAACAATTGTTGGAAAAATGACGTGTGTCTGATAAGTCCAAATTTGAGATTTTTGGTTCCAACTGCCATGTCTTTGTGAGACGCAGAGTAGGTGAGCAGATGATCTCCACATGTGTAGTTCCCACCGTGAAGCATGGGGAAGGAGGAGGTGTGGGGATGCTTTGCTGGTGACACTGTCAGTGATTTATTTAGAATTCAAGGCACACTTATGGCTACCACAGCATTCTGTAGCGATACGCCATACCATCAGGTTTGCGCTTAGTGGAACTATAATTTGTTTTTCAACAGAACAATTACCCAACACACCTCCTGGCTGTGTAAGGGCTATTTGACCAAGATGGAGCGTGATGGAGTGCTGCATCAGATGACCTGGCCTCCACTATCACCCGACCTCACCCCAATTGAGATGGTTTGGGATGAGTTTGACTGCAGAGTGAAGGAAAAGCAACAAAAAAGTGCTCAGCATATGTGGGAACTCCTTCAAGACTGTTGGAAAAGCATGCCAGGTGAAGCTGGTTGAGAGAATGCCAAGAGTGTACAAAGCTGCCGTCAATGCTAATGGTGGCTTCTTTGAAGAATCTTAAATATAAAATATATTTGGATTTGTTTAACACTTTTTTGATTACTACATGATTCCATATGTGTTATTTTATAGTTTTGATGTATTCACTATTATTCTACAATGTAGAAAATCGTAAAAACAAGAGTAGGTGTGTCCAAACTTTTGACTGGTACTGTATGTACATATGTGTATGTATGTATGTATGTATGTATGTATATATATATATATATATATACACTGCTCAAAAAAATAAAGGGAACACTAAAATAACACATCCTAAATCTGAATGAATTAAATATTCTTATTAAATACTTTTTTCTTTACATAGTTGAATGTGCTGGCAACAAAAATTATCAATGAAAATCAAATTTATCAACCCATGGAGGTCTGGATTTGGAGTCACACTCAAAATTAAAGTGGAAAACCACACTACAGGCTGATCCAACTTTGATGTAATGTCCTTAAAACAAGTCAAAATGAGGCTCAGTAGTGTGTGTGGCCTCCACGTGCCTGTATGACCTCCCTACAACGCCTGGGCATGCTCCTGATGAGGTGGCGGATGGTCTCCTGAGGGATCTCCTCCCAGACCTGGACTAAAGCATCCGCCAACTCCTGGACAGTCTGTGGTGCAACGTGACGTTGGTGGAGGTCTAGCCACATGAGGTCTAGCATTGTCTTGCATTAGGAGGAACCCAGGGCCAACCGCACCAGCATATGGTCTCACAAGGGGTCTGAGGATCTCATCTCGGTACCTAATGGCAGTCAGGCTACCTCTGGCGAGCACATGGAGGGCTGTGCGGCCCCCCAAAGAAATGCCACCCCACACCATGACTGACCCACCGCCAAACCGGTCATGCTGGAGGATGTTGCAGGCAGCAGAACGTTCTCCACGGCGTCTCCAGACTCTGTCACGTCTGTCACATGTGCTCAGTGTGAACCTGCTTTAATCTGTGAAGAGCACAGGGCGCCAGTGGCGAATTTGCCAATCTTGGTGTTCTCTGGCAAATGCCAAACGTCCTGCACGGTGTTGGGCTGTAAGCACAACCCCCACCTGTGGACGTCGGGCCCTCATACCACCCTCATGGAGTCTGTTTCTGACCGTTTGAGCAGACACATGCACATTTGTGGCCTGCTGGAGGTCATTTTGCAGGGCTCTGGCAGCGCTCCTCCTGCTCCTCCTTGCACAAAGGCGGAGGTAGCGGTCCTGCTGCTGGGTTGTTGCCCTCCTACGGCCTCCTCCACGTCTCCTGATGTACTGGCCTGTCTCCTGGTAGCGCCTCCATGCTCTGGACACTACGCTGACAGACACAGCAAACCTTCTTGCCACAGCTCGCATTGATGTGCCATCCTGGATGAGCTGCACTACCTGAGCCACTTGTGTGGGTTGTAGACTCCGTCTCATGCTACCACTAGAGTGAAAGCACCGCCAGCATTCAAAAGTGACCAAAACATCAGCCAGGAAGCATAGGAACTGAGAAGTGGTCTGTGGTCACCACCTGCAAAACCACTCCTTTATTGGGGGTGTCTTGCTAATTGCCTATAATTTCCAACTGTTGTCTATTCCATTTGCACAACAGCATGTGAAATTTATTGTCAATCAGTGTTGCTTCCTAAGTGGACAGTTTGATTTCACAGAAGTGTGATTGACTTGGAGTTACATTGTGTTGTTTAAGTGTTCCCTTTATTTTTTTGAGCAGTGTATATATATGGAGGATTTGAAGTTATGCAGACATTTTAATTGAAGGAAGCTACAATCTATCTGCAATATTAAAGCTGATCTACCCCCTAAAAAATAATAAAATAAAAAATAATAAAGACTACAGTATCGCAGACTGTGCTGTACACTGTGAGACTTGGTGATTAGTTTCAGACTGCTGCATCAAAGCTCTGTTCAGCAAATCATCAGTAGCCCTGCATCTATTACATAGCCTTCATTGGCATACAAATAAAACAGTGGTATTCCCAGCAGTTGTCGTAAACACACCAGAAACTTCTAAACTGCCATATTGTGTCCTGAGTTCATAGTCTTTATGTCTTTCTGTAGTATGTTGTGTCTGCTTTGGCTATAGGCTGGTGCAATCAAACATCCCTTTGGAGATGAATAAAGTTATTATATAGTATCTTATATTATGTTATCACACCACCCAATTTTCCTCCATTACCCTGCTACTCTATTCAGGATCAATAACAGCATCCATGACCCATTACACACACACACACACACACACACACACACACACACACACACACACACACACACACACACACACACACACACACACACACACACACACACACACACACACACACACACACACACACACACACACACACACACACACACACACACACACACACACACACACACACACACACAGCCCATTAACTCCTAGGGTCTACTGGGGTGTTCATGGAGTAGATTCAGAGCCATTCCATCAGTCTCATCAGCACTGCCCTGGGAATAACATTAACACAACAAATTAGCCCTCAACGATTCCTCACACACCTGGGAATACTGGATAATGGCCGTTGTGTGTGTGTGTCTGTCCGTGGCGTGTGCGTGCTTGTGTGTGTGCCCGTGGCACTTGGTTGTGTGTGTGTTGTCTGTTTCTCCACTGCTGAGTTTTCACTTGCAGTAATGTGAGACTGTATATTAGCTGTTGTGAGTGATAAAGCAGAGAGATGGAGGAGATAAGAGGAAATAGTCCTGCTGTGAGTCCTGATACAGTCTTGTCTAACTCCTGATAAGTGCACATGAGATAATTAGTGTAAACTTTGTACAAGTGCACTGCAGTTGACTAGCACTAATTAAAATACACTCTATTCATGTTTGGT
Source organism: Salvelinus namaycush (assembly GCF_016432855.1). Classification (NCBI taxonomy): domain Eukaryota; kingdom Metazoa; phylum Chordata; class Actinopteri; order Salmoniformes; family Salmonidae; genus Salvelinus; species Salvelinus namaycush. The sequence goes on along the minus strand of NC_052325.1, from coordinate 26,932,057 downwards.
TTTGGTACACACATTTAGGGCAGTGCCAAGCTACTAGCTATATCAGTAGCTGACCACGCAATCTATGAATGTAGTCTGTGGCCTTAGCAAGATACTGAGAGAAGAGTTTGGAAGGTTGCCCTCAGATTTAGGGTCAGCTTACCTTACACATTTCCCAACTTTAACTATTACAACTGCCCTTAGATCAGTGTCTAGGGCAGGCAACTAGATTAGGGCAGGCCGGTTTTTGTCAGTGCGAATGGGGCCGGAACCTAATTATAATAATTTGTACCCTGCAAATTGACCATAACTAAGCCCAACTGAGCCCAAAAACAATCCTTTCATACCTTGATGACATTGAGACAAGATCAAATATTTATTTTTATGGGGGGGGGGGGGGGATACTTGGGTACAGATTTCCTAAATTAAACTAATCTTTAGCTGAATTCCTGGTGATTTTACAGTCTTTTTGGGGGGCACAAAAAAAATTACTTGCGGGACGCTTTTGGCCCATGGGCAGCCTATTGCCGACCCCTGATTAGGGGTATTCTGGGGTTTGGCCTTGCAGTACCTGCAGTCCGCTGTGTTTCCCTGAGAACTCAGAGATGTAGCATGGTTATTCCCAACCAGCCCTGGGCCCTCAGCCGACTCACATTCCATAACTTCCAGGCTTCCAGACAACTCTGACTTGATTTCTAGGGGAAAAGGCATCGAAGCACTCACATGACATTCCCAAAAAAGGCTGTTTGGCACGAAACTACCCAGCATGCTCTACATGACTTAACCAGACAGGAATTACAACTCTGAGACCGTCAGAGAGAGACCCAGAGTGACCAGAAACACGCAGGCGCATGCACATACGCGCACACATAGGCACTTTCACACAGGCGGTTCTGTGTGTGTATGCCCTGTAGTAGTATTAGAGATCTGGAGAGGGACAGAGCTTTGAACACACAGAGAGTGTGTAGTGTAGTATTGTATGTAGCCTAGTGTGTTAATGTATTCTCCTCCTATAGAGGATAAGCAGTCTCTTTAACAGTAAAGACAGACAGAGGCCAGTTCAACTGGAGGGCCAGTTGGCTATAAAGGGACTTTGACGCAAACTGAAATTACTTTTTCAAATATGTTTGGATCCCTGTAATTTCCAGCCTTGACCATGGTCTCATATGGGAGATTAGGAATGAATGTACATACATCATCAGGGGTCAGAGTTGATATGAGCGCTACACTACACAGCACACTACAGTATTGCTCTCTGTGCTACATGTGTCTGTCATCCAGCCTCTGGCTCTCTACTGCTGAGATGATGGGAGGACACTGGACAGTCCCTCACCATACCACACTACACATATCCTAACCTCAACCATCAGGAGGGAAATGGTGAGAGAAAGGGGAGAGAGAGTGAGAAAGAGAGAGAGAGAGAGAGAGAGAGAGAGAGAGAGAGAGAGAGAGAGAGAGAGAGAGAGAGAGAGAGAGAGAGAGAGACCTCAAACAATGGATCATTCTGAAGGCCATCACTCTTTCTGCCAGCTGAACAGAAAATGACTCCTCATTAATTCTCACTGACAACTTTGAGAAAACAATGAAATTCAATCATGCCCATTACTGAAAAAAATAGGTAGCCAGACAGAACAGACCTGTTGGCCAAACTAATCCAGGAGAGTGTGTGCGTGTGATTCCTATAGCAGAGGGACGGCAGGAAAATCTCCAGCAGAAGAAATAGAGTTCAGTTTTATAAGAATGAAATAAGTTCCAGACCTGTTAGTTTGATTTATGTTGATTACATAATGGATCCTAAATATCCAAAGGGAATACCATGTGGTGATTAGGCTAACATATCAAATGATACATGGAGTGTACAAAACATTGGGATCACCTTCTTAGTATTGAGTTGCACCCCATTTTGCCCTCAGAACAGCCTCAATTCGTCGGGACATGGACTACAAGGTGTCGAAAGCATTCCACAGGGATGCTGGCCCATGTTGACTCCAGTGATTCCCACAGTTTGTCAAGCTGGCTGGATGTCCTTTGGGTGGTAGACCATTCTTGATACACATGGGAAACTGTTGAGCGTGAAAAACCCAGCAGCGTTGCAGTTCTTGACACAAACCGGTGCTCCTGGCACCTACTACCTACTACACACCTCGTTCAAAGGCACTTAAATCTTTTGTCTTTCCCTTTCACCCTCTGAATGGCACAAATACACAATCCATGTCTCAATTGTCTCAAGGCTTAAAAATCCTTATTTAACCTGTCTCCTCCCCTTCATCTACACTGATTGAAGTGGATTTAAGTGACATCAAAAAGGGATCATAGCTTTCACCTGGATTCACCTGGTCAGTCTGTCTTGGAAAAAAGCATGTGTTCCTAATATTTTGTACACTTAGTGTGAGCGCACCCTGTACAAACCCCCTATCAATGTCACGAGGATAAGTATAATGTGATATTAAACGGCTAATCTAAAAGTCTGAATAGAAATTGTGGTCATTCAATAATTCAGATAATTTCAGAAATGTTTGCATGAACAGAGTTTAAAGGGTTTCAAACATTGATTAGGTTGACTCTACCCTACTGATCCCTTATCTTTCCCTGAAGGCTGCTACACTACAGTACAGCGGGTTAGAGGTAAACATTTAAATATTCATTAATCAATTAAACTTGATTAAATTAACTCATAAATATCACCCGACAAAGCTATTCTAACTGCTTTAACACCATTAATAAGCTATTACAATAATTTTAACTCCAACTTTATGAGAATAAATTCTTTCCTGTGCTGCATGTGGTCTATACTGTCTGTGATACTCAACATCACAATTTTCCACAGCCAGTTGGATGTAAAACAAGGCCCTTCTAGTAGCATCCTCTAAGCTATAGGTTAGCTAAGGGGAGTTACAAACCCTGTCAGTCTCTCAGGAGGGACAGGCTGGAGGTGAGGGGCTGGATGTGTGTGTTGGGGGTGGGGTACTGGGGGCATCCCTCTTCTTGGCCTTGGTCTGAACAGTGTAATTGCTTAGAGTCTCTCTGAGCCTCTGCTCCCCCTTACATCTGTATTAGCATATTTAGCACCTCTCCCAGGACTCACTACCCTAAAAGCAATCATTTTCACAGCAGAACACTGGCATCACAGATTTAATTGTGTGTGTGTGTGTGTGTGTGTGTGTGTGTGTGTGTGTGTGTGTGTGTGTGCGTGCGTGCGTGCGTGCGTGCGTGCGTGCGTGCGTGCGTGCGTGCGTGTGCGTGTGTGTGTTGCTTTCTGGAGATAATTGCCTGAGCGGTAGTACGTGTTAAGATGTTGGTAATTCAGTGATTTGATTGCTTTTGTATGGTTATCTCCTCAGGCTGGCTGTGTGTCAGAAAACATACGGTAGACACACACACACACGCACACACACACACACACGCACAGCTCCAGAATCAATTGAGCAGTAGATCAGCTGAGATGGCTAAGCAGAGCCACTCAGGGGATTCTGCATGGCCAAGCTATATTAAAAAGGGAATATGACATTACAGTCTGCTAACAGTCCTGGTGTTAAGTGATAATCACATCCCACCCCTCCAATGAATTTATGTGGCTTTCTCACACCCATACCCATATGAGCCTTTTATCTCACAGGAGTTTTTTCTCAAAACCATGGAGACAATAAGGAAATGGTTAGATGGCAATTAAAGGGATGGTTCACCCAAATTTGCTTCCTTACGCTGTAAGCAGTCTATGGACACTTTGTGTCCAAATAACCTTAAAGTATCTACAATTGATTGTCTATTTCTAATTTAACTAGGCAAGTCAGTTAAGAACAAATTCTTATTTCCAATGACAGCCTACCAGGGAACAGTGGGTTAACTGCCTTGTTCAGGGGCAGAACAACAGATGTTTACCTTGTCAGCTCTGGGATTCAATCCAGCAACCTTTCGGTTAACAGCCCAACGCTCTAACCACTAGGCTACCTGCCTCCCCATGTAGCTCAATTACTTTACTTTTAGATTATGACATTTTGTAATTTGAGGGAACTATCCCTTTAATGGCTAAGGTTCTGTCTGTCCTATCTTATTCACATCTCGTTTCTTCATGAGAACGACAGTAATACATGTACCATTCACCAGTATATGGCTTCACACTCACTCTGACTGTCCCATAATACTAATTCAAATGTGGAGGAGTAGATGGCAGAGTGGGTGAGAGAGGGGGAAGAGAGGAGGTGAGGGGAAACCAAAAACTTTAATCGACTCTGAATTTAATCCTGCAAATGGATTTACAGTTATGAGGGTAGATACACTATATATAGAAAATTACGTAGACACCCCTTCTAATTAGTGGATGTGGCTATTTCATACACCTTATATAATACACCATATTTTATACACCCATTGCTGACAGGCATATAAAATGGAGCACACAGCCATGCAATCTTCATAGAGTGTGGCAGTAGAATGGCCTTACTCAAATATCTGCCCTGCTAGAGTTTCAACTGTAAGTGCTGTTATTGTGAAGTGGAAACATCTAGGAGCAACAACAGCTCAGTAGGCCACACAAGCTCACAGAATGGGACAGCCAAGTGCTGAAGCACGTAGCGCGTAAAAATCGCCTGTCCTCGGTTGCAAAACTCACTACCAAGTTCCAAATTGCCTCTGGAAGCAACGTCAGCACAAGAACTGTACGTTGGGAGAAGGACGCAATGCCAAGTGTCGGCAAGAGTGGTGTAAAGCTCGCAGCCATTGGACTCTGGAGCAGTGGAAGCGTGTTCTCTGGAGTGATGAATCACGCTTCACCATCTGGCAGTCCGACGGACAAAGAACTTGTTGAAGAACTTGACTGGCATGCACAGAACCGTGACCTCAACCCCATTGAACACCTTTGGGATGAATTGGAACGCCGACTGCGAGTCAGGCCTAATCGCCCAACATCAGTGCCTGACCTCACTAATGCTCTTGTGGCTGAATGGAAGCAAGTCCCTGCAGCAATGTTCCAACATCTAGTTGATAGCCTTCCCAGAAGAGTGAAGGCTGTTATAGCAGCAAATGGGGGACCAACTCGATATTAATGCCCATGATTTTGGAATGAGATGTTCGACGAGCAGATGTCCACACACTTTTGGTCAATCAGTGTATAAGATGGCATGACTGGTCTTGGGGTGGTCAACTACCGCCCCCTTCTGGAGAAAATCTAACTTTACAGTCAAAGATGTTAGGAAGAATAGAATGGCATACATTTAGTCTCCTTTGTCTGATGAAAGAAAACACACTAATTTCACAGTTTCAATTCATTGACAATGTAAATATATGTCATCTAGATTAGTCTTAATATTGCAATTTGAGTGATAAGCTAGATGTGTAACCCCAGGGAGAATGGGGTTGGCTGAAAATGCATCTAATGATGACTGCCTACTAATTACCCTAAGAGAGGCATCCATCTTCCAAAATGGGAAAAAAAACTACCAGCTATAGCCACAAACTCACCCCCCATAGCAACAAAAGCATAGAAATGGGGGTGGGTCTTAGGCTGCGTTTAGACAGGCAGGCGCAATTCAGAGAATTCTTTTGACCAATTAAATCAGCTCTGAAAAGGATCTGATGTGAAAAGATCTGATGTGATTGGTCAAAATACCAATTAGTGGGAAAAAATATAATAATTGGGCTGCCTATCTAAATGAGTCTCTACAAAGAAAGTTGAACTAAAAACAGATCAAACTGAGTGAAGCAGCTGGCGTGTGTAGACTATGGCATAAGACGTGATAAGAGGGGCGGCATTGTTTGATGGAACACAGTCCAACACAGTCAGGACAGATAAACATCACTAAATTGGTGCACCTAACCTAATCAAACTATCATTGTTTGCAGTCTCCACTATAGGGTTATGGTGCCCAGTATAGTTGCTTTGCATCCATTACTGCCCCTTGGACACCCAGGTCAGGTTCTGGGTCACACTCTGTCTGCTATATTTACATTTACATTTACATTTAAGTCATTTAGCAGACGCTCTTATCCAGAGCGACTTACAAATTGGTGCATTCACCTTATGATATCCAGTGGAACAACCACTTTACAATAGTGCATCTAACTCTTTAAGGGGGGGGGGGGGGGGGGGGGGGGGGGTTAGAAGGATTACTTTATCCTATCCTAGGTATTCCTTGAAGAGGTGGGGTTTCAGGTGTCTCCGGAAGGTGGTGATTGACTCCGCTGACCTGGCGTCGTGAGGGAGTTTGTTCCACCATTGGGGTGCCAGAGCAGCGAACAGTTTTGACTGGGCTGAGCGGGAACTGTACTTCCTCAGAGGTAGGGAGGCGAGCAGGCCAGAGGTGGATGAACGCAGTGCCCTTGTTTGGGTGTAGGGCCTGATCAGAGCCTGAAGGTACGGAGGTGCCGTTCCCCTCACAGCTCCGTAGGCAAGCACCATGGTCTTTTTAGCTAAATGGCTAATGTATTTGTTTGAAAAATGCCAGCTTTTTTGTTTCACCTGGCTGCCAAATCCTGATCTTCTGAGAACATAATTTGAGGAGTCGCCTGAAGCGTGAGAGGAATGGGAGCTGGAAGAATACAGCACTGCTGAGGCAGAGGGCTCATTGTGAGGACAACTGGCTACTATTCTGAATTTTGTGTGGTGAGCTTTCTGGCGCCCAGAGATGCTGAGACATCACCCAGGTGGTGTTACACAGAGTGGAAGAGGAGAAGTCCAGTGGCTATAAGACTTAGGCTGGTTCCCAGACTTGCCCTCTACACTCCTAGAAAATGTAGAACCATATAGGGTTTTTCAGTTTGTCCCCATAGGGGAACCCTTTTTGGTGCTGGAAATCTATACTGAACAAAAATATAAACACGACATGTAAAGTGTTGTTTCATGAGCTGAAATAAAATATCCCAGAAATGTTCCATACGCACCAAACAACTTACTTCGCTCAAATTTTGTGCACAAATTTGTTTACATCCCTGTTAGTTTGCATTTCTTCTTTGCAAAGATAATCCATCCATCTGACAGGTGTGGCATATCAAGAAGCTGAATAAAAAGCATGATCATTACACAGGTTGAAAACAGAAAGGAAAACGCCACACACTGCTGCTCATGCTCCTAGGCGATTTTATCATAATAATAATTATTATTATTACAACATTTTGACCCTTAGGTTTTCATCAGGCATCCATATCCCAGGTGGGGGTGGAAGGTATTAAATATAGGGGCAGTAGTCATTGACATCACTTCCTGAAACAGGAGATAAAAATATACAAGAATTTGGACACAGCTACTCATTCAAGGGTTTTTCTTTATTTTTACTATTTTCTACATTGTTGAATAATAGTGAAGCCATCAAAACTATGAAATAACACATATGGAATCATGTAGTAACCAAAGCAGTGTTAAACAAATCATTATATATTTTATATTTGAGATTCTTCAAAGTAGCCACCCTTTGCCTTGATGACAGCTTTGCACACACTTGGCAGTCTCTCAACCAGCTTCATGGGGTAGTCATCTGGAATGCATTTCAATTAACAGGTGTGCCTTGTTAAAAGTTAATTTGTGGAATTTCTTTCCTTTTTAATGCGTTTGAGCCAATAAGTTGTGTTGTGACAAGGTAGGGCTGGTATACAGAAGATAGCCCTATTTGGTAAAAGACCAAGTCCGTAATTATGGCAAGAACAACTCAAATAAGCAAAGAGAAATTACAGTCCATCAGTCAATCTGTAAAACTTCAATAACTTTGAAAGTTTTTTCAAGTGCAGTCGCAAAAACCACCAAGCACTAAGATGAAACTGGCTCTCATGAGGACCGCCACAGGAAAGGAAGACCCAGAGTTACCTCTGCTGCAGAGGATAAGTTCATTAGAGTTACCATGCTTCACAGAGTTCAAGTAACAGACACATCTCAACATCAACTGTTCAGAGGAGACTGCGTGAATCAGTCCTTCATGTTTGAATTGCTGCAAAGAAACCACTACTAAAGGACATAAATAATAAGAAGAGACTTGCTTGGGCCAAGAAACACGAGCAAAGGACATTAGACCGGTGGAAATCTGTCCTTTGGCCTCATGAGCTTAAATTTAGATTTTTGGTTCTAACCGCCGTGTCTTTGTGAGATGCAGAGTAGGTGAACGGATGATCTTTGCATTTGTGGTTCCCACCGTGAAGCATGGAGGAGGTGTGATGGTGTGGGGTGCTTTGATGGTGACACTGTTAGTGATTTATTTACAATTCAAGGCACACTTAACCAGCATGGCTACAGTACCACAGCATTCTGCAGTGATACGCCATACCATCTGGTTTGCACTTAGTGGGATTATTATTTGTTTTTCAACAGGACAATGACCCAAAACACCTCCAGGCTATGTTAGGGCTATTTGACCAAGGAGAGTGATGGAGAGCTGCATCAGATGACCTGGTCTCCACAATCACCTGACCTCAACCCAATTTGAGATGGTTTGGGATGAGTTGGACCGCAAAGTGAAGGAAAAGCAGCCAACAAGTGCTCAGCGTATGTGGGAACTCCTTCAAAAGTGTTGGGAAAGCATTCCAGGTGAAGCTGATTGAGAGAATGCCAAGAGTATGCAAAGCTGTCATCAAGGCGAAGGGTGGCTACTTTGAAGAATCTAAAATCTAAAATATATTTTTATTTGTTTAACACTTTTTTGGTTACTACATGATTCCATATATGTTATTTCCTAGTTTTGATGTCTTCACTATTATTCGACAATGTAGAAAATAGTAAAAATAAAGAAAATCCCTTGAATGAGTAGGTGTGTCCAAACTTTTGACTGGTACTGTAGGTTCACAATATTACCATTCAATGTATTGCTGTTGGAACTAAACGCTAGATCCCCTTACCTGCTGGTACAGAATCTGACTCAAGCGGATATTTCCATTCCTCGGCACACTCAGCTTGGAACATTGATTGATTACTCCTTCCATGATTTTGAACCTGTTGTTCCCGTGATTGGGCCTCTTCCGTCCTCCCTAGACCTATGTGGCAAGGGAGGTACGCTGTTTACTTGTCCGTCAAAAGCAATCACAATAACTCCTGAATTGCCACTTGACGACACATCGATGTTCAGGCTGGATGTCGATTCCGACAACAACCTGTTAATATACTCCATCGTCATGGAGGACGATACCGCATCTCCTCCTGCATGTGAGGTACACTCTTGTGAGGTAACAGCCGATGAATCTCCCACCATTGAATTGCCTTCACCACCCGATAAAGATCTGTAAAATGTCATCGAACCATATCCTGGTTTCCATGCACAGGTAGTACAGCTACTGTCGGAGGCTGACGCACTTGTCAATGACACTGAATGACATCAGTTGAGGGAATTGTTTTTACTTAATACCCATCCCGGATCCGGGAGCATCCTCATCAAAAAAGCTGACTAGCATAGCCTAGCCTAACGGGACAGGGATATCATATAATATAATTTTCATGAAATCACAAGTCCAATACAGCAAATGAAAGATAAACATCTTGTGAATCCAGCCATCATTTCCGATTTTTTAAATGTTTTACAGCGAAAACACAATATGTATTTCTATTAGCTAACTACAATAGCCAAAGACTCAACCGCATATTTTCACCATGTTTCTACCGCATAGGTAGCTATCACAAAACCGACCAAATAGAGATATAATTAGTCACTAACCAAGAAACAACTTCATCAGATGACAGTCTTATAACATGTTATACAATACATTTATGTTTTGTTCGAAAAATGTGCATATTTGAGGTATAAATCATAGTTTTACATTGCAGCTACCATCACAAATAGCACTGAAGCAGCCAGAATAATTACAGAGAGCAACGTGAAATACCTAAATACTCATCATAAAACATTTATGAAAAATACATGGTGTACAGCAAATGAAAGATAAACATCTTGTGAATCCAGCCAATATTTCCGATTTTTTAAGTGTTTTACAGCGAAAACACAATATAGAATTATATTAGCTTACCACAATAGCCAAACACACAAACGCATTTATTCACCGCAAAAGGTAGCTTTCGCAAAAAACAGCAAAAGATATAAAATTAATCACTAACCTTGAACAAATTCATCAGATGACAGTCTTATAACATCATGTTATACAATACAATTATGTTTTGTTCGAAAATGTGCATATTTAGAGCTACAAATCCTGATTATACATTGTGAATACGTAGCATCGATTCACCAGAATCTCCAGAGATATTTTGGACACTCACCTAATCTGACCAAAGAACTCATCATAAACTTTACATAAAAAATACTTGTTGTATGGCAAATGAAACTGGTTCTTAATGCAACCGCTGTGTTAGATTTTTAAAATTAACTTTACCATAACATACAGCTTGCGTTATTGCGAGACAGCGCTCACCAAAACGGCGGAGAATAGGACTCAACATTTTCCACAGAAATACGAAATAACATCATAAATGTTTTCTTACTTTTGTTGAGCTTCCATCAGAATGTTGTACAAGAGGTCCTTGGTCCAGAATAAATCGTTGTTTGGTTTTAGAATGTCCATTTCTTCTGTCGAATTCGCGCCACAATGCTAGCCAATGTTACTAACATTCCCACCCTCTCTTGGCGCAAAGAACGGAAAACTCCAAAAGTCCCAATAAACGTTGAATAAACTGATGAAACGGTTGAAAAAACCTACTTTATTATGTTTTTGTAATATGTATCAAATAAAATCAGAGCCGGAGATATTTGCCGTGTAAACCGAACGCTTTTCAGAAGGCAATGTCGAGGTCCTTCTCGCGCCTTGGAAAACTGACAAAATGGCTGACCTGCCACTCCAAAAGCTCTTGTTCGACTTCAGATCAAGCTAGACACCCCATTCCACCTTCCACTGCCTGTTGACATCTAGTGGAAGGCGTATGAAGTGCATGTATATCGATAAATATAAGCCAGTTGAATAGGCAGGCCCTGAAACAGAGCCTCGTTTTCAGAATTTTCACTTCCTGTCTGGAAGTTTGCTGCCAAATGAGTTCTGTTTTACTCACAGATATAATTCAAACAGTTTTAGAAACTTTAGAGTGTTTTCTATCCAATAGTAATAATAATATGCATATTGTATGATCTAGAATAGAGTACGAGGCCGTTTAAATGGGGCACGATTTTTTCCAAAGTGAAAACAGCGCCCCCCTATTGACAAGAAGTTTTAAACAGCCACCACTAGCACAGAGAGGCGGCTTCCTACCTACAGACTTGATATCATTGGCGACTTCAATAAATGGAACACTAGTCACTTTAACAATGCCACTTTAAGAATGTTTATATATTTTGCATTACTCATCTCATATGTATATAATGTATACTGTATACTTCACTATCTATTATTTACTATCTATTGCATCTTATCCACTCTGTCACTGCTCATCCATATATTTTATACTTATGTATTCTCATACCATTCCTTTACTAGATTGTGTGCATTAGGTTTTGTTGTGGAATTTGTTAGATATCATATTACCTGTTAGATACTGTTGCACTGTCGGATCTAGAAGCATAAGCATTTCACTACACTCGCAATAACATCTTCTAACCATGTGTATGTGACCATTAACATTTGATTTGATTTGACACAGCCGTTCTTTGATTTGACACAGCCGTTCTCAACCAGGTTTTCAGTCATTTCGGCCTTGCAGGAGAAACCATGGACAGCGACAGAGGAATCCACTTTTCGGCAGCTATAATGACTGAACTGTGGCGGGTCCTGGGAGTCAAAGCTAAACTCCACATCGCGTATGACTCTAGGTGCTCCGGCAGGGTAGAAAGGAGCAACCAAACAATCGTCAGAATCCTGAGGAAATAAGTGGCAGCCAACCACAAAGATTGGTGTACTGTGAGATTGGTTTACTGCGAGATTGGTATATTGTTTACAAAGATTGGTTTACTGTGTTAAATGAGGCCTCACTTCCTGGTTACACTAGTGACCATATCCCCCGTGCATCCCGCAAAGGCGGAGTTGTTGCTAACATTTACGATAGCAAATTTAAATTTACAACAAAAAAAAAACGTTTTCATCTTTTGAGCTTCTAGTCATGAAATCTATGCAGCCTACTCAATCACTTTTTATAGCTACTGTTCCCTGAATTCTGAGTTCCCTGAATTCCTATCAGACCTTGTAGTCATAGCAGATAATATTCTAATTTTTGGTGACTTTAATATTCACATGGAAAAGTCCACAGACCCACTCCAAAAGGCTTTCGGAGCCATCATCGACTCAGTGGTTTTGTCCAACATGTCTCTGGACCTACTCCCTGCCAGAGTCATACTCTGGACCTAGTTTTGTCCCATGGAATAAATGTTGTGGATCTTAATGTTTTTCCTCATAACCCTGGACTATCGACCACAATTTTATTACGTTTGCAATCGCAACAAATAATCTGCTCAGACCCCAACCAAGGAGCATCAAAAGTCGTGCTGTCAATTCTCAGACAACCCAAAGATTCCTTGATGCCCTTCCAGACTCGCTCTGCCTACCCAAGGACGTCAGAGGACAAAAATCAGTTAACCACCTAACTGAGGAACTCAATTTAACCTTGCACAATACCCTAGATGCAGTTGCACCCCTAAAAACTCAAAACATTTGTCATAAGAAACTAGCTCCCTGGTATACAGAAAATACCCAAGCTCTGAAGCAAGCTTCCAGAAAATTGGAACTGAAATGGCGCCACCGCAAACTGGAAGTCTTCTGACTAGCTTGGAAAGACAGTACCGTGCAGTATTGAAGAGCCCTCACTGCTGCTCAATCATCCTATTTTTCCAACTTAATTGAGGAAAATAAGAACAATCCAAAATTTATTTTTGATACTGTCGCAAAGCAAACTAAAAAGCAGCATTCCCCAAGAGAGGATGGCTTTCACTTCAGCAGTAATAAATTCATGAACTTCTTTGAGGAAAAGATCATGATCATTAGAAAGCAAATTACGGACTCCTCTTTAAATCTGCGTATTCCTCCAAAAGCTCAGTTGTCCTGAGTCTGCACAACTCTGCCATGACCTAGGATCAAGGGAGATACTCAAGTGTTTTAGTACTATATCTCTTGACACAATGATGAAAATAATCATGGCCTCTAAACCTTCAAGCTGCATACTGGAACCTATTCCAAATAAACTACTGAAAGAGCTGCTTCCTGTGCTTGGCCCTCCAATGTTGAACATAATAAACGTCTCTCTATCCACCGGATGTGTACCAAACTCACTAAAAGTGGCAGTAATAAAGCCTCTCTTGAAAAAGCCAAACCTTGACCCAGAAAATATAAAAAACTATCAGCCTATATCGAATCTCCCATTCCTCTCAAACATTTTAGAAAAAGCTGCTGTGCAGCAACTTACTGCCTTCCTGAAGACAAACAATGTATACGAAATGCTTCAGTCTGGTTTTAGACCCCATCATAGCACTGAGACTGCACTTGTGAAGGTGGTAAATGACCGAGGCTCTGCATCTGTCCTCGTGCTCCTAGACCTTAGTGCTGCTTTTGATACCATCGATCACCACATTCTTTTGGAGAGATTGGAAACCCAAATTGGTCTACACGGACAAGCTCTGGCCTGGTTTAGATCTTATCTGTCGGAAAGATATCAATTTGTCTCTGTGAATGGTTTGTCAAGGTTCCGTTTTAGGACCACTATTGTTTTCACTATATATTTTACCTCTTGGGGATGTCATTCGAAAACATAGTGTTAACTTGCACTGCTATGCGGATGACACACAGCTGTACATTTCAATGAAACATGGTGAAGCCCCAAAATTGCCCTCGCTAGAAGCCTGTGTTTCACACATAAGGAAGTGGATGGCTACAAACGTTCTACTTTTAAACTCGGACAAAACAGAGATGCTTGTTCTAGGTCCCAAGAAACAAAGAGATCTTCTGTTGAATCTGACAATTAATCTTGATAGTTGTACAGTCGTCTCAAATAAAACTGTGAAGGACCTCGGCGTTACTCTGGACCCTGATCTCTCTTTTGACGAACATATCAAGAATGTTTCAAGGACAGCTTTTTCCCATCTACGTCACATTGCAAAAATCAGAAACGTTCTGTCCAAAAATGATGCAGAAAAATGTATCTATGCTTTTGTTACTTCTAGGTTGGACTACTGCAATGCTCAGCTTTCCGGCTACACGGATAAAGCACTAAATAAACTTCAGTTAGTGCTAAATACGGCTGCTAGAATCCTGACTAGAATCCTGATCATAGTACTCCAGTGCTAGCCTCCCTACACTGGCTTCCTGTTAAGGCAAGGGCTAATTTCAAGGTTTTACTGCTAACCTACAAAGCATTACATGGGCTTGCTCCTACCTATCTTTCCGATTTGGTCCTGCCGTACATACCTACACATACGCTACGGTCACAAGACGCAGGCCTTCTAATTGTCCCTAGAATTTCTAAGCAAACAGCTGGAGGCAGGGCTTTCTCCTATAGAGCTCCATTTTTATGGAATGGTCTGCTTACCCAGGTGAGAGACGCAGACTCGGTCTCAACCTTTAAGTCTTTACTGAAGACTCATCTCTTCATTAGGTCATATGATTGAGTGTAGTCTGGCCCAGGGGTGTGAAGGGGAACGGAAAGGCTCTGGAGCAACGAACCGCCCTTGCTGTCTCTGCCTGGCCGGTTCCCCTCTCTCCACTGGGATTCTCTGCCTCTAACTCTATTACAGGGGCTGAGTCACTGGCTTACTGGTGCTCTTCCATGCCGTCCCTAGGAGGAGTGCGTCACATGAGTGGGTTGAGTCGCTGACGTGGTCTTCCTGTCTGGGTTGGCGCCCCCCCGTGGCGGAGATCTTTGTGGGCTATACTCGGCCTTGTCTCAGGATGGTAAGTTGGTGGTTGAAGATATCCCTCTAGTGGTGTGGGGGCTGTGCTTTGACAAAGTTGGTGGGGTTATATCCTTCCTGTTTGGCCCTGTCCGGGGGTATCATCGGATGGGGCCACAGTGTCTCCTGACCCCTCCTGTCTCAGCCTCCAGTATTTATGCTGCAGTAGTTTATGTGTCGGGGGGCTAGGGTCAGTTTGTTATATCTGGAGTACTTCTCCTGTCTTATCCGGTGTCCTGTGTGAATTTAGGTATGCTCTCTCTAATTCTCTCTTTCTCTCTTTCTTTCTCTCTCTCGGAGGACCTGAGCCCTAGGACCATGCCTCAGGACTACCTGGCATGATGACTCCTTGCAGTCCCCAGTCCACCTGGCCGTGCTGCTGCTCCAGTTTCAACTGTTCTGCCTGCGGCTATGGAACCCTGACCTGTTCACCGGACGTGCTACCTGTCCCAGACCTGCTGTTTTCAACTCGCTAGAGACTGCAGGAGCGGTAGAGATACTCTTAATGATCGGCTATGAAAAGCCAACTGACATTTACTCCTTACTTGCTGCACCCTCGACAACTACTGTGATTATTATTATTTGACCATGCTGGTCATTTATGAACATTTGAACATCTTGGCCATGTTCTGTTATAATCTCCACCCGGCACAGCCAGAAGAGGACTGGCCACCCGTCATAGCCTGGTTCCTCTCTAGGTTTCTTCCTAGGTTTTGGCCTTTCTAGGGAGTTTTTCCTAGCCACCGTGCTTCTACACCTGCATTTCTTGCTGTTTGGGGTTTTAGGCTGGGTTTCTGTACAGCACTTTGATATATCAGCTGATGTAAGAAGGGCTATATATAAATAAATAAATACATTTGATGATTGGGACCTCAAACGCCCACTGGTACTGATGGCGATCAGAGCCACACGCAACAGGTCTATGGGAATAACACCCTTCGAAATGATGACGGGCTGGCAAATTACACTTCCACTGCATCTCCTGTACCAACCGGGAGATGTCGCCGCAGCCATGTGACGCACTTGCGAACCCACCTCCAGACTACCTTTGCGTACGCTGAAGGAAAGTTGGAAAGAAGTGCAGAAGGTGACAAGACCTATTATGTCAAAAAGGCTATACACCAAACCCGCGGGCGTCGCAATCTCGTGTGGACGGGACCACACAAGATTGTGGTGAAACTTTCACCTGTAGCTTATCAAATCATAATCAACAAAGGTCGACAAAATGCCACGTTAAAGTGGGTTCACAGGAACCAAATCAAGTTGTACACACTCCCCATTGGAATAGAAGGGGTGCAAGCCAGCACCAAATAGATAGAAACCTAGCAAGTCAGAGGTATTAATAAAATTCTTAAGTATCCTCAGCTGATCCCTTCCTGGACATCAGTACATTGCACCTAACATATTTTCTTCTCTTCCCAGCTACAAGATATACATTTGTTGTCACTATTGATATTGTCCTGCGCTGTGCTGTACAAAATAGGAACATCTGAAAAATTGTTGTCAAAATATTTTTGTTTACAAAGCAATTAACTGAAATTATCAAACAATATCTCTGATCATGCATTTCTCTCAGATGGAGTTCCTTTGGTTGATCCTGAAACTCTGTGCCCTGGTCAAAACCAACCAAGCAGATGTAATCATGAGCAGACCCCCTACGGCAATCGTTCTCAGCAATGATCCATGACTCCTTATAACTAACTGCAGGGTACACACACCTAGATGCAGAGAACGTGTACCGCCAACACATTCCACCTGCAGCGCATTTGAGTTGGGACTGACTGGACCACCCAGGCAGTTAACTTCTCTGCGCTACGGATCCCTTTTACGGGATCATTTTCCTAAACAACCGCTGAATTGCAGGGCGCAAAATATTACAAAAAATATTGATAATCATGCAATCACAAGTGAAATATACCAAAACACAGCTTAGCTTGTTGTTAACTTCTACTTCATCACAATCCCGGATCCGGGAGCACCCCCATCAGTAAAAAAGCTGACTAGCATAGCCTAGCATAGCGTCACAAGTAAATACTAGCATCTAAATATCATTAAATCACAAGTCCAAGACACCAGATGAAAGATACACATCTTGTGAATCCAGCCATCATTTCTGATTTTTAAAATGTTTTACAGGGAAGACACAATATGTATTTCTATTAGCTAACCACGATAGCAAAAGACACAACTTTTTTCCCACCATTTTTTTCCTGCATAGGTAGCTATCACAATTTCGACCAAATAAAGATATAAATAGTCACTAACCAAGAAACAACTTCATCAGATGACAGTCTGATAACATATTTATTGTATAGCATATGTTTTGTTAGAAAAATGTGCATATTTCAGGTATAAATCATAGTTTTACATTGCAGCCACCATCACAACTCTCACCAAAGCAACGAGAATAACTACAGAGACCAACGTGAATTACCTAAATACTCATCATAAAACATTTATGAAAAATACACAGCGTACAGCAAATGAAAGACAAAGATCTTGTGAATCCAGCCAATATTTCAGATCTTTTAAGTGTTTTACAGCGAAAACACAATATAGCATTATATTAGCTTACTACAATAGCCAACCACACAACAGCATTGATTCAAGCCAACAATAGCGATAACGAATAAACCAGCAAAATATATTAATTTTTTCACTAACCTTCTCAAACTTCTTCAGATGACAGTCCTATAACATCATATTACACAATACATATAGAGTTTGTTCGAAAATGTGCATATTTAGCGGCACAAATCGTGGTTATACAATGAGAATAGTAGCCAAGCTGCCAACAAAATGTCGGGAGAAATCTTGGGAGAGGCACCTAATCTAATCATTAACTAATCATAAACTTGACTAAAAAATACAGGTTGGACAGCAAATGAAAGATACATTAGTTCTTAATGCAACCGCTGTGTTAGATTTTTAAAATTAACGTTACTACGACATGCAGCGTGCGTTAAAGCGAGACCGCACCGGAATTAATGGCGGAATAGTATTTTTACATTTTTCAACAGAACAACGAATTAACATCATAAATACTTCTTACTTTTTGATGAGCTTTCATCAGAATCTTGGGCAAGTTGTCCTTTGTCCAAAAGAATCGTTGCTCGGTTGTAGATTGTCGCCTTCAACTTTGGAATTAGCAGTAAACATTAGCCATGTGGCCCAGACGTGCCCAACTCACTATAACGCAGCACAAAGAAATATCCGAAAATCGCAATATACTGATATAAACTTATATAACTCGGTTTAAAATAACAACATTATGATGTCTTTAACCTGTTTGGGCTGCAGGGGCAGTATTGAGTAGCCGGATAAAAGGTGCCCATTTCAAACGGCCTCGTACTCAATTCTTGCTCGTACAATATGCATATTATTATTACTATTGGATAGAAAACACTCTCTAGTTTCTAAAACCATTTGAATTATATCTGTGAGTAAAACAGAACTCATTTTGCAGCAAACTTCCTGACAGGAAGTGGAAAATCTGAAATCGATGCTCTCTTCTAGGGCCTGCCTATTAAAGTCCTTGATATTTATTCGTTTAGATGCACTTCATACGTCTTCCACTAGATGTCGACAAGCAGTGAGAGAAGAAATGGAGTGTGTAACTTGATCTGGGCTCGAATAATTGCTCTTTGTATGACGTGTCACCAGTTTCCTGTTTTCTGGAGAGCGCGTCAAGGGACCTGGATTTGCCTTCTGATAAGCTGTCGTTATGGACGACTAATATCTCCGGCTTTGATTTTATTTGATACATGTGACAATATCATCGTAAAGTATGTTTTTTCAATATAGTTTAATCAGATTATTGAAATTTTTTCGGAAGTTTTGCCGTGTTCCGTTCTCTTCCGTTTGTTGACGATGGAGAGATTCGCGCCACTTGGCAAGTGTGCTTGCTAAATCGAGAGGGAAAAAGGCCGTTCTAAATCCAAACAACGATTGTTCCCGACAAAGGACCCCTTGTACAACATTCTGATGAAAGATCAGCAAAAGTAGGACCCATTTTATGATGCTATTCCATATATCTGTCGAACATGTTGTGCTAGTCGTTTGCGCCCAGCTTTTGGGTACTCTCTCGCTATACCTAAGCTGGATGTCGGAATGAAGTTATTTTTAGAATTCTAACACGGCGATTGCATTAAGAACTAGTGTATCTATCATTTCCTATACAACATGTATTTTTTAGTTATGTTTATGAATAGTTATTTGGTCAGAATATGTGTGTCAGAAAAAGTGTCAGAAAAATATCCGGACGTTGTGGGAAAAAGTTGCTACGTTAGCACAATGTATAACCACTGATTTCAGCTCTAAATATGCACATTTTCGAACAAAACATAAGTGTATGTATAACCTGATGTTATAGGACTGTCATCTGATGAAGCTTATCAAGGTTAGTCAAAAATTATATATCTTTTGCTTGTTTTACGATCGCTAACTTTTGCTACTGGGGAATGGCTTGTGTTTCTGGCTATTGTGGTAAGCTAATATAACGCTATATTGTGTTTTCGCTGTAAAACACTTAAGAAATCGGAAATATTGGCTGGATTCACAAGATGCTTGTCTTTCATTTGCTGTACACTATGTATTTTTCAGAAATGTTTTATGATGAGTATTTAGGTATTTGACGTTGGTGTCTGTAATTATTCTGGCTGCTTTCGGTGCAATTTCGGATTGTAGCTGCAATGTAAACTATGATTTATACCTGAAATATGCACATTTTTCGAACAAAACATAGATTTATTGAATAACATGTTATAAGACTGTCATCTGATGAAGTTGTTTGTTGGTTAGTTTGGTTGGTTCTTGGTTAGTTAGGTTGGCTTTGTGCATGCTACCTGTGCTGTGAAAAATGTCTGTCCTTTTTTGTATTTGGTGGTGAGCTAACATAAATATACGTGCTGTTTTCGCTGTAAAACATTTTAAAAATCGGACATGTTGGCTGGATTCACAAGATGTGTACCTTTCATTTGCTGTATTGGACTTGTTAATGTGTGAAAGTTAAATATTTCTAAAAAATATATTTTGAATTTCGCGCCCTGCACTTGAAGTGGCTGTTGTCATATTGTGGCCGGCCTCGGGCTTGCAGCCAGAAGAAGTTAACACCTATATCGAATAAAATCAGAGCCGGATATATCTAAGGCCTATAACGGGAGCTTTCCAGAACGCCATCCTGAGGTCTGTCTTGCGTCATGGCGAATGTTGAAAAGACTGCACCCCACGTTCCAAGACCCTTTATATGGCCTCAGATCTGCCTAGCAACTCCATTCCAATTCTCACTATTTGCTGACATCTAGGGGAAGGCGTATGTAGTGCATCTCGACCAATAGAAGACATGCAAATTAATAAACTGACCTCAGAACAGCCTGCCTGATTTCAGATTTCTCACTTCCTCACAGGAAAATTGCTCCAACTTGAGTTCTGTTTTACTCACAGATATAATTCAAACAGTTTTAGAAACTAGAGAGTGTTTTCTATCCAATAGTAATAATAATATGCATATTGTACGAGCAAGAATTGAGTACGAGGCAGTTTAATTTGGGAACGAAATTTTTACAAAGTGAAAACAGCACCCCCTATTGAGAAAAGGTTTTAATCCACCTATCGTGTCAGATTTTGAAAATATGCTTTACAGAGAAAGAAATCTAAGCTTTTGTGAGTGTATCAATCAATGCTAGAACAGCTAGCCCCAAATTAGCATGGTCACGAAAGTCAGAAAAGCAATAAAATTAATCGCTTACCTTTGATAATCTTCGGATATTTGCACTCACGAGACTCCCAGTTACACAATAAATGTTATTTTTGTTCGATAAATATTACTTTTATAACAAAAAAAACGCCATTTGGGTTGCGCGTTATATTCAGAAAACTACAGCCTCGTTCCGGTGCTGAAAGGCAGAAGAAAATTCCCAAACGTATCAGATTCAAAAATATTACAAAAAATATTTATAATCATCAATCAAGTTTATTTTTCAATCAAGTTTATTTTATATAGCCCTTCGTACATCAGCTAATATCTCGAAGTGCTGTACAGAAACCCAGCCTAAAACCCCAAACAGCAAGCAATGCAGGTGTAGAAGCACGGTGGCTAGGAAAAACTCCCTAGAAAGGCCAAAACCTAGGAAGAAACCTAGAGAGGAACCAGGCTATGAGGGGTGGCCAGTCCTCTTCTGGCTGTGCCGGGTGGAGATTATAACAGAACTATGCCAAGATGTTCAAAATGTTCATAAGTGACAAGCATGGTCAAATAATAATCATGAATAATTTTCAGTTGGCTTTTCATAGCCGATCATTAAGAGTTGAAAACAGCAGGTCTGGGACAGGTGGCGGTTCCATAACCGCAGGCAGAACAGTTGAAACTGGAATAGCAGCAAGGCCAGGTGGACTGGGGACAGCAAGGAGTCAACATGCCCGGTAGTCCTGACGTATGGTCCTAGGGCTCAGGTCCTCCGAGAGAGAGAAAGAAAGAAAGAGAGAAGGAGAAAATTAGAGAGAGCCAATATTTTCAAAATGTTCATAAATGACAAGCATGGTCAAATAATAATCAGGAATAAAAGTCAGTTGGCTTTTCATAGCCGATCATTAAGAGTTGAAAGCAGCAGGTCTGGGACAGGTAGGGGTTCCATAACCGCAGGCAGAGCAGTTGAAACTGGAACAGCAGCAAGGCCAGGTGGACTGGGGACAGTAAGGAGTCATCATGCCCGGTTTGCCGTGACGTATGGTCCTAGGGCTCAGGTTCTCAGAGAGAGAGAAAGAAAGAGAGAACGAGAGAATTAGAGAGAGCATACTTAAATTCACACAGGACACTGGATAAGACAGGAGAAGTACTACAGGTATAACCAACTGACCCTAGCCCCCCGACACATAAACTACTGCAGCATAAATACTGGAGGCTGAGACAGGAGAGGTCAGGAGACACTGTGGCCCCATCCGAAGATACCCCCGGACAGGGCCAAACAGGAAGGATATAACCCCACCCACTTTGCCAAAGCACAGCCCCCGCACCACTAGAGGGATATCTTCAACCACCAACTTACAATCCTGAGACAAGGCCGAGTATAGCCCACAAAGATCTCCACCACAGCACAAACCAAGGGGGGGGCGCCAACCCAGACAGGAAGATCATGTCAGTAACTCAACCCACTCAAGTGACGCACCTCTCCTAGGGACGGCATGAAAGAGCACCAGTAAGCCAGTGACTCAGCCCCTGTAATAGGGTTAGAGGCAGAGAATCCCAGTGGAGAGAGGGGAACCGGCCAGGCAGAGACAGCAAGGGCGGTTCGTTGCTCCAGAGCCTTTCCGTTCACCTTCACACTCCTGGGCCAGACTACACTCAATCATATGACCTACTGAAGAGATAAGTCTTCAATAAAGACTTAAAGGTTGAGACCGAGTCTGCGTCTCTCACATGGGTAGGCAGACCGTTCCATAAAAATGGAGATCTATAGGAGAAAGCCCTGCCTCCCGCTGTTTGCTTAGAAATTCTAGGGACAATTAGGAGGCCTGCGTCTTGTGACCGTAGCGTACGTATAGGTATGTACGGCAGGACCAACTCGGAAAGATAGGTAGGAGCAAGCCCATGTAACGCTTTATAGGTTAACAGTAAAACCTTGAAATCAGCCCTTGCCTAACAGGAAGCCAGTGTAGGGAAGCTAGCACTGGAGTAATATGATCAAATTTCTTGGTTCTAGTCAGGATTCTAGCAGCCGTATTTAGCACTAACTGAAGTTTATTTAGTGCTTTATCCGGGTAGCCGGAAAGTAGAGCATTGCAGTAGTCTAACCTAGAAGTAACAAATGCATGTATTAATTTTTCTGCGTCATTTTTGGACAGAAAATTTCGGATTTTTGCAATGTTACGTAGATGGAAAAAAGCTGTCCTTGAAACAGTCTTGATATGTTCGTCAAAAGAGAGATCAGGGTCAAGAGTAACGCCGAGGTCCTTCACAGTTTTATTTGAGACGACTTTACAACCATCAAGATTAATTGTCAGATTTAACAGAAGATCTCTTTGTTTCTTGGGACCTAGAACAAGCATCTCTGTTTTGTCCGAGTTTAAAAGTAGAAAGTTTTCAGCCATCCACTTCCTGTCTGAAACACATGCTTCTAGCGAGGGCAATTTTGGGGCTTCACCATGTTTCATTGAAATGTACAGCTGTGTGTCATCCGCATAGCAGTGAAAGTTAACATTATGTTTTCGAATAACATCCCCAAGAGGTAAAATATATAGTGAAAACAATAGTGGTCCTAAAACGGAACCTTGAGGAACACCGAAATGTACAGTTGATTTGTCAGAGGACAAACCATTCACAGAGACAAACTGATATCTTTCCGACAGGTAAGATCTAAACCAGGCCAGAACTTGTCCGTGTAGACCAATTTGGGTTTCCAGTCTCTCCAAAAGAATGTGGTGATCGATGGTGTCAAAGGCAGCACTAAGGTCTAGTAGCACGAGGACAGATGCAGAGCCTCGGTCTGACGCCATTAAAAGGTCATTTACCACCTTCACAAGTGCAGTCTCAGTGCTATGATGGGGTCTAAAACCAGACTGAAGCATTTCGTATACATTGTTTGTCTTCAGGAAGGCAGTGAGTTGTTGCGCAACAGCTTTTTCTAAAATTTTTGAGAGGAATGGAAGATTCGATATAGGCCGATAGTTTTTTATATTTTTCGGGTCAAGGTTTGGCTTTTTCAAGAGAGGCTTTATTACTGCCACTTTTAGTGAGTTTGGTACACATCCGGTGGATAGAGAGCTGTTTATTATGTTCAACATAGGAGGGCCAAGCACAGGGAGCAGCTCTTTCAGTAGTTTAGTAGGAATAGGATCCAGTATGCAGCTTGAAGGTTTAGAGGCCATGATTATTTTCATCATTGTGTCAAGAGATATAGTACTAAAACACTTAAGTGTCTCTCCCGATCCCAGGCCCTGGCAGAGCTGTGCAGATCCAGGACAGCTAAGCCCTGGAGGAATACGCAGATTCAAAGAGGAGTCCGTAATTTGCTTTCTAATGGTCATGATCTTTTCCTCAAAGAAGTTCATGAATTTATTACTGCTGAAGTGAAAGCCATCCTCTCTTGGGGAATGCTGCTTTTTAGTTAGCTTTGCAACAGTATCAAAAATAAATTTTGGATTGTTCTTATTTTCCTCGATTAAGTTGGAAAAGTAGGATGATCGAGCAGCAGTGAGGGCTCTTCGGTACTGCACGGTACTGTCTTTCCAAGCTAGTCGGAAGACTTCCAGTTTGGTGTGGCGCCATTTCCGTTCCAATTTTCTGGAAGCTCGCTTCAAAGCTCGGGTATTTTCTGTATACCAGGGAGCTAGTTTCTTATGACAAATGTTTTTCGTTTTTAGGGGTGCAACTGCATCTAGGGTATAGCGCAAGGTTAAATTGAGTTCCTCAGTTAGGTGGTTAACTGATTTTTGTCCTCTGACGTCCTTGGGTGGGCAGAAGGAGTCTGGAAGGGCATCAAGGAATTTTTGTGTTGTCTGAGAATTTATAGCACGACTTTTGATGCTCCTTGGTTGGGGTCTGAGCAGATTATTTGTTGCGATTGCAAACGTAATAAAATGGTGGTCTGATAGTCCAGGATTATGTGGAAAAACATTAAGATCTACAACATTTATTCCATGGGACAAAACTAGGTCCAGAGTATGAATGACTGTGGCAGTGAGTAGGTCCAGAGACATGTTGGACAAAACCCACTGAGTCGATGATGGCTCCGAAAGACTTTTGGAGTGGGTCTGTGGACTTCTCCATATGAATATTAAAATCACCAAAAATTAGAATATGATCTGCTATGACTACAAGGTCTGATAGGAATTCAGGGAACTCAGAGAGGAACGCTGTATATGGCCCAGGAGGCCTGTAAACAGTAGCTATAAAAAGTGATTGAGTAGGCTGCATAGATTTCATGACTAGAAGCTCAAAAGACGAAAACGTCATTTATTTTTTTGTAAATTGAAATTTGCTATCGTAAATGTTAGCAACACCTCCGCCTTTGCGGGATGCACGGGGGATATGGTCACTAATGTAACCAGGAGGTGAGGCCTCATTTAACACAGTAAATTCATCAGGCTTAAGCCATGTTTCAGTCAGGCCAATCACATCAAGATTATGATCAGTGATTAGTTCATTGACTATGACTGCCTTTGAAGTGAGGGATCTAACATTAAGTAACCCTATTTTGAGATGTGAGGTATCACGATCTCTTTCAATAATGGCAGGAATGGAGGAGGTCTTTATCCTAATGAGATTGCTAAAGCGAACACCGCCATGTTTAGTTTTGCCCAACCTAGGTCGAGGCACAGACACAGTCTCAATGGGGATGGCTGAGCTGACTACACTGACTGTGCTATTGGCAGACTCCACTAAGCTGGCAGGTTGGCTAACAGCCTGCTGCCTGGCCTGCACCCTATTTCATTGTGGAGCTAGAGGAGTTAGAGCCCTATCTATGTTAGTAGATAAGATGAGAGCACCCCTCCAGCTAGGATGGAGTCCGTCACTCCTCAGCAGGCCAGGCTTGGTCCTGTTTGTGGGTGAGTCCCAGAAAGAGGGCCAATTATCTACAAATTCTATCTTTTGGGAGGGGCAGAAAACAGTTTTCAACCAGCGATTGAGTTGTGAGACTCTGCTGTAGAGCTCGTCACTCCCCCTAACTGGGAGGGGGCCAGAGACAATTACTCGATGCCGACACATCTTTCTAGCTGATTTACACGCTGAAGCTATGTTGCACTTGGTGACCTCTGACTGTTTCATCCTAACATCGTTGGTGCCGACGTGGATAACAATATCTCTATACTCTCTACACTCGCCAGATTTAGCTTTAGCCAGCACCATCTTTAGATTAGCCTTAACGTCGGTAGCCCTGCCCCCTGGTAAACAGTGTATGATCGCTGGGTGATTCGTTTTAAGTCTAATACTGCGGGTAATGGAGTCGCCAATGACTAGGGTTTTCAATTTGTCAGAGCTAATGGTTGGAGCCTTCGGCGTCTCAGACCCCGTAGCGGGAGGAGTAGAGACAAGAGAAGACTCAGACTCCGACTCGCTACATAATGGGGAAACCCGGTTGAAAGTTTCTGTCGGCTGAATGAGCGACACCAGTTGAGCATTCCTACAGCATTTCCCTCCAGAAGCCATGAGAAAGTTGTCCGGCTGCGGGGACCGTGCGGGGGGGTTTATACTAACGTTAGTATCTGTACTTACTGGTGGCACAGACGCTGTTTCTTCCTTTCCTACACTGAAATTACCCTTGCCTAACGATTGCGTCTGAAGCTGGGCTTGCAGCACAGCTATCCTCGCCATAAGGCGATCGTTCTCCTGTATATTATGAGTACAGCGACTGCAATTAGAAGACATCATGTTAATGTTACTACTTAGCTTCGGCTGTTGAAGGTGCTGACGAACCATGTCCAGATAAAGCATCCGGAGTGAAAAAGTTGAATGAGGGAAAAAAGTTGCGATGGAAAAACTAAAAATATAAACGGTAATTAAAAAGAAAAAAAAAAACGTAAAGTTGTCAGCTAGCAAAGTAAAGTTGGCAACAAAACGCACAGCAACAAAACGCACAGCAACACTTCTGCAAATTCACAGTACCAGTCAAAATCATGCAATCACAAGTGAAATATACCAAAACACAGCTTAGCTTGTTGTTAATCCACCTATCGTGTCAGATTTTGAAAATATGCTTTGCAACGAAAGCAATCTAAGCTTTTGTGAGTGTATCAATCAATGCTAGAACAGTTACCTTTGATAATCTTCGGATGTTTGCACTCACGAGACTCCCAGTTACACAACAAATGTTATTTTTGTTCGATAAATATTACTTTTATAACAAAAAAACGCCATTTGGGTTGCGCGTTATGTTCAGAAAACCAAAGCCTCGTTCCGTTCGACGGAAATTCCAAAAAGTATCCGTAATGGTCGTAGAAACATGTCAAATGTTTTTTATAATCAATCCGCAGGTTGTTTTTAACAAACATAATCGATAATATTTCAACCGGACCGTAACCTATTCAATAAGAGAGAAAAAGAAAATGGAGAGCTACCCTCTCGCGCGCAGGAACTAATCAGAGGACACCTGACTAGTTTTGAAAAATCTCGCTCATTTTTCAAAATAACAGCCTGAAACTATGTCTAAAGCCTGGTCACAGCCTGAGGAAGCCATTGGAAAAGGAATCTGGTTGATACCCCTTTAAATGGAAGAAAGACGGGCCAGGAAACACAGATAAAAAATATAAAAAATCACTTCCGGGTTAGATTTTCTCAGGTTTTCGCCTGCAGAATCAGTTTTGTTATACTCACAGACAATATTTTCGACAGTTTTGGAAACTTTGGAGTGTTTTCTATCCTAATCTGTAAATTATATGCATATTCTACGATCTGGACCTGAGAAATAGTCTGTTTACCTTGGGAACGTTATTAAAAAAAAAAAAAAGTATGACCCCTAGCGTCAAGAGGTTTTTAAGCATGCCCTGCTAGACTCTGCCCATATGTTGGCCCAACTCCAAAAGTTCACAGTCGCACAGTCAGAACTAGCAGAGCCCAGGTGAGAAAAACGATTAGTCGGGGCGCTACTCTCGAACTAGAAGCACAAGTGGTCGGAACTAGAAGCAGAAGCATTTCGCTACACTCGCATTAACATCTGCTAACCATGTGTATGTGACCAATAACATTTGATTTGATTTGATTTAGGTGCAGCCGTAGGGTCGCTATTTGCCCTAGGTACCACTGCCGTCAACGCAGTCAGTCTAGCCACAGTCAAGAGAAATGTTAGGGAGATTACTGAAGAGATGTCACTTATCCAGCAACAGATGAAAGCACAGGCACTCAGGTTGCAAAATGTGAGAAAGTCTCTCCAGAACACTATTCTGGTGGTAAACACACACTCTACTCTTCTGAACAAAATCCTCCTGTCTATAGGAAAGCTAGTAGAGGTCATGAACCATGACTACTCTTCTGAACAAAATCATCCTGTCTATAGGAAAGCTAGTAGAGGTCATGAACCATGACTATGCTCATGTTCAATTGGTTCAATTGTTATTGGAGGATTTTCTCCATGAAGTTAGCTCTTCTATGGATCACTTGGCCATGAATAGAATCCCCTCATATCTAGTGCCCCTCTCAAAAGTACGCGACATATTGACCTCAGCTACTACACCCACGAAAAGGCCGTTACAGTCACATTTCGTCTCTAGTCTGGGGTCGGCAATCCCAATACACATTGATGTTGAACGTGATGAAGTGGGATTTTTACTGACGCTGCCGGTTGTTGAACTGGAGAATATCTATAGATTGAAAATGGTTCTAAATGTAGGATTTTGGTGCAACAAGACCCACGTGAAAATTGCCACACCCCTAGTCGTAGCTTATCAGGAAAACAATCCAGATTTCTAACCTGTTAATGTGTACTCTAACCAAAGACTTGCACTACCTCTGTCCTAGCAAACCGTTCGTCAGGGATAACACTGAGCGTCTTTGTGGTCTTAAGCCTATCACCAGCGAAGAATGCTGTAGAGCAAAACTAACAGCAAGGGATGGGGTCACCACCACACAAATGGAGGTTGTAGGGAATCGATGGTTGGTTAACACCCCATTCGCGTCGACCACTATGAATTACGAACGCCTTGACTCAACCACCCAATTGAACCTCCCCAACCAGACTGTTTTTGTTAAGGTACCAGAGGGGGCGATTATCCACATAGATGACCTCGCTCTATACCAACTTCCTGACGACAGGATAGACACAGAGATTGACCAATGACTGTTGATCTTAGCGTACTGGATGAGGCACTTTTAGTTGACCCAACTGACTACAAGCCAAACGATTGGTCTGTCACCCGCTCTTGGACGGTGCCGGACAGTATCATGACTGTTACCATGATCCTTGGTCTTATTTCCCTTGGCATGTGCACCTACTATGTACACTGGCGCACACGTGCAATGGAAGACCTAATGCGGTCTTATACTTGGATCACCCGTGGGACAGAAGCGATCCCGATTTTCGGAAAGTTGGCAATAGATCCTGAAACCCCATCAGAGGATCCATCCCCAGCCTCCTCTCCCGAATTCGCTAGGTCAGCCCTGTAATGTCACCAATGTAAGCTTTGTCATTTAGGGTGCCATTTTTCCATGTGCCTTAACTACCCACCTACAGGTAGGATTGCCCTAGATATGACTTTAGAGACAATGCCATGATAGAGTCATTTAGCCAAGACCTTAGACGTATATAGAACATATTCCAAGTTAGATGATTAAGGTGTGGTAGCTATATTTTGTATATATTTTATTTATGTTTTTATTCATTTTGTTTCATTTCCTTTGACACTTAGGAAGCGATAGAGCCATAAACAAGTTCCCCATACAACCACCAGTTAGTGCCACAATGCCGCTCATTTGGGGAAGAAATGTAGTGATGTATTGCCTGAGTGTTGTGTGTTATTAACGTCTGCCTAAGTTACTGTACTGCCTAGATCCACTAGCCGAGACAACCGGACGATGGGCCGGAATGCAGAGTCACATCCGGACCTCCCATGCCCATTCTGGTGGTGATCTGCAGCTTGCAGAAAGCCTACATGGGTAAACCACCGGGGGGGGACTGCTACGATGATCCACAAACCAGGACACCCGATGGTCATTCTTATGGTGGTTTGCAACATACAGAATCCTTCCAAGTTGAACCCACCAGAGGGGGACTGTTATGACTGGCCTGTTCGGGACAGGTTACAGTGGACCACAATCCTACAGAGACAAGTCTTGCACCCACCAGTGGGGAGAGATAGAGAGGTAGGGAGGTGGGGGGTTTTATGACACCTTACACCATTGTAAATCTTAAGGCAGCAGACAAAATCCTTTGTCCACTCAGTGTGGAGGAATGGAATGTATGATGGGCCTATGGAGAACCTACCTCAGAACAGTAACATGCAATAAATGGACTTTGGAACAATATATTTTGTCAGCCAAAATGATGGTAATGACGATAGATGGAATATGAAAATGAATGTCGTTTTTGTTATGTTATTAAAAAGTTAAACGACAACGTTATAACAAAAACATTGTAACTTGAAGAGTTTTCATAATATGTACCTGAAGTTTGCATACTGTATGTTGTGTGGAAAATGTCCAGATCAAAGAGAATGTTTTTGTAAAGATGAAATGTGAAGTTAGTTGCCTAAATTGGATCTGAGTAAAATCCAGACCTTACCTCGTAACTAGTTACGCCCAGAGAACTTGCCATGAAGACAGAAACGTCCCTTTCTGACCCGAGGGTATAAAGCATGTGAGTTAAGATTTTACATAGCAGACTAGGTGACCACGCACTGCAGCCAAGGTCCGAGTAGTCGCAACCCCAAAACACAACACAAGGTTGAAGAAGACAAAGGAACCTCTTAATCTATGCTACAGATGAGTAGCTGTGTCTAAGAGGGTGAATTCAAGCAGGACCACCCGGTTGCCTGGTGGAGCACCCTGACCAAGGATGGTCAGGGTGCACCACCAGGCCTCTGTTCTCCACAACATGCCCTCTCCTCTCCTGGAGTGTGATGACATTGACCTATTTTTCTTTGTCATGTTTTGTTGCTGCATTGCCAGTGAAGGTTGGTACAAATGCTCATTTACAAGTTTTTGGGGATCTGTGGTGTTTCGTTTGGGGACTCGTTTCGCTGATAGATGCAGCTTCCTAGCATCATGCCATGGCTATGACGCACTTTGGATCTTGGTTTCTTCCATCAATGTAGCTGCTTGTACAGGGGATAATTTGATGTAGGCCTTATAAAACATTGTGCATTTTCTACAAGTTAGTGCTGTGTTCAGTGTGACACAATGTGTTCGTGTGGGCTGAATCATGTTGGCTTGGGCCTGCCTTGCTGCTGCTGTCTACATCTGCTCTGTAACTTAGCTGAATAATGCCATTTGTCTGGAGCCAAAATATTGGTGCCATTACGGAGGAGTTGATGTGGCTTGTGAACTCTGCATGGTTCCTAAAAAGTCGGAGGGAGGTTGTGGAATCGTCCTGTGACGACGTTGATGGGCCTGGATATGTGTGGTGGGGTCTGTGGTATTTAAAATGAATGTGTTTTGCCTTCCTCAGCCCTACATTCTTCCTCACACCTGAGATCCACTTCCTTTGCACATCAGTCCATGCCATTCCTGTTTCGCCTTGCCTGACTGCACTCTCAACTGACATCGAAGAAAATATTTGTTGTTATTATCTAACCCAGTGTTTCCCAAACCTCTCCTGGAGTACCCGTTGTCCTGCACTTTCATGTCATTTTTGGTCGTTACTTTACTGACCTTCCACAGAATTGCTGCAGCGTGACTACAAGAGCGTCCTGGCCCTGCAATACATGAGCAACCCGCTGTCTGTATGACACCTGTCGTTGATGCTAGTACCCACGCCTTGTGATGAGATGCGTGCAGGCTCTGACTCGGCTCTACGTCTGCTTTAAGGTAGACAAGGTCGTCTCCAACATCCTTCAATAACACCCGACCGACTTTGTGACTGTGTAGGTATTGGTACGCCTCCAAACTTTTTAAGTTGCTCATCGCCTTACCATCACAAGCTACAGATTCAACAAAGTAAGTAAATATGCTACCGTACGTGATACGAGGCACTTCTTCACGTCATCTTCCCAACCATCAATTACAGAGGGTAAAGGTAGGCTAATATTACCCTTTTGATCCCTGTCAGGTTGTGTTCCCACATCATTATTAGTTTGGCAAGCTCTTCATGAATGAATGAAGAAACCGTTTGTTTACTTTGAACCAGAAATAATGCCCATAATTTGCGCAAGGCATCATGGGACATGGGAAACTTGTGGATAGTCATATCTAACAACTGTGACATCATAAGCCACTGTATGGCAGTACCACGACAACCTAATTCCAACAGTCCAATCAAACATTCCAAACACTAGAACTCACCTATTTCTTTGGAGGCTGCTTTTTCAATTCGCTCTGATTTGACTCTTCATTATTGAGAAATTACTTTGAAGTGTGCTACTATTGTTATCTGGGTGGGTGTTTTGGCATTACACATTGGAATCCCAGATGGTGAGGGTCTTTGTGAGACCCTGATGCACCCCATGATCCCAAAACAGTGGGCCAGTGCCCCACCTTTCAACATCGACACAGAGTTCTAAGCAATATCTACCATCACTGGACAAAAAATCAGGCCACTATTGGACACACTTCTCACCAGACCACCAGAGATACTATGCCCAGCTTTGTAGCCATGTTTGGAGGACCTCTTACCCAGGAAACTGAGCTTAAGAGTGAGGAGAGAGAAGGAACAGGAGAGCCTGTCTCGAGGAGGAAGGTTGGAGAGGTCCATGGGAGAGCTGACAGAAGGATAGAATCTGCAGGATGTGTGCTTTGGGGCCTCTCTGCTCACATCTCCTGTTTGTTGAACGGTATTGGCCTGATCAGTTTCCAGTGGCTTCTACAAGTACAGTGATGTGAAGGGGCACTGGGGATAGAAGGGGACCATCTGAGAAAGCCTATAGAAAAACACCACAATGTTAATTAAACATTGGAAACAAGGCAAAAAGATTCATGAAAAACAACACTTTATATATTTGTTTGTTCTTTATATCCTTGTATTCCTTAGATATTGGACTTGTCAGAGGTGGGAGGTGGCCAGGAGAAGAGGGGTGTTAAGTGGGAAACTGAGAACTGGAAAGCAACCGAAGCTCATCCAGTGTCAACCTCCCAAAGCTTCCCCAAGAAGCTAGCTGAATCAGCCACTCCTGGGCTACAATACCCGGACCCCTTCTACTGCCGGTACGGGGCTCGGAACCCCGCCGATCCTTCACGACTGGACTACCGACGTAATCTGCTCGAGGGGGTACTCAACTGGCTCCTACGTCACGACGTCCCCTGAATGCCCATCTGCTAGCCTGCTAGCCACGGCCCACTAGCTGTCTAGAGCATATCGGACTGCTAGCTAATAGGCTAATCGGCCAATTTCTCGGGCCACTATACCTATTTTGCCAATTGGCCTGGGCCCCTTTTACTCAACGAAGCCCTGCTTATCCATCACGACTGGACTACCAACGTAATCTGCCCGAGGTTTTTTTTCCAACAGGCCCCTCCGTCGCGACGTCCCCTGAATGCCCATCTGCTAGCCTGCAAGCCGTGGCCCGCTAGCTGTCTAGAGCATATTGGACTGTTAGCTGAATAGATCCATCAGCCAATTTCTTGGGCCACTATACCTATTTTGCCAATTGGACTTGGAACCCTCTGCTACTCGGAACCCTACTAATCCATTACGACTGGTCTATCGACGTCACCGCACGAAGAGGCTAAAACAGACTTTCCTCCATCGCGACATCCCTCTAAGGCCCTTCTGCTAGCTTGCTAGCCCCGGCCTGCTAGCTGTCTGAATCGCCGTGTCTCCAGCCAGCCCAACCACTCACTGGACCCCTATGATCACTCGGCTAAGCATGCCTCTCCCTATATCAATATGGCTTGTCCATTACTGTCCTGGTTAGTGATTATTGTCTTATTTCACTGTAGAGCCTTTAGCCCTGCTCAATATGCCTTAACCAACCATTTAGTTCCACCTCCCACATATGCGGTGACATCACCTGGTTTAAACGTCTCTAGACACAATATCTCTCTCATCATTACTCAATGCCTAGGTTTACCTCCAATGTACTCACATCCTACCATACCTTTGTCTGTACATTATGCCTTGAATCTATTCTATTACACCCAGAAACCTGCTCCTTTTACTCTCTGTTCCGAACGTACTAGACGACCAGTTCTTATAGCCTTTAGCCGTACCCTTATCCTACTCCTCCTCTGTTCCTCTGGTGATGTAGAGGTTAATCCAGGCCCTGCAGTGCCTAGCTCCACTCCTATTCCCCAGGCACTCTCATTTGTTGACTTCTGTAACCGTAAAAGCCTTGATTTCATGCATGTTAACATTAGAAGCCTCCTCCCTAAGTTTATTTTATTCACTGCTTTAGCAGACTCTGCCAACCCGGATGTCCTAGCCGTGTCTGAATCCTGGCTTAGGAAGACCACCAAAAACCCTGAAATTTCCATCCCTAACTATAACATCTTCCGACAGGATAGAACTGCCAAAGGGGGCGGTGTTGCAATCTACTGCAGAGATAGCCTGCAGAGTTCTGTCTTACTACTCAGGTCTGTACCCAAACAATTCGAGCTTCTACTTTTAAAAATCCACCTTTCCAGAAACAAGTCTCTCACCGTTGCCGCTTGTATTTAGACCATCATATTTATGCACACCCTCTGCCCCCAGCTGTGCCCTGGACACCATCAGTGAATTGATTGCCACCCATCTATCTGCAGAGCTCATGCTGCTAGGTGACCTAAACTGGGACATGCTTAACACCCCGGCCATCCTACAATCTAAATTATCAATGAACCCACCAGGTACAACCCCAAATCCGTAAACACGGGCACCCTCATAAATATCATCCTAACCAACTTGCCCTCCAAATGTTATGCTGGTGAATGAGGACCCAAAAGCGACGTAATAGAAACAGAGTCTTTATTCCAGTATTAAACAAACAATGATTCTCCTGGATATTATCAAAGGTAAATCCAAAACAGGAAACTGAAATCCTCTCGTCAGTAGAGAGGAACGACTGGAGACGCGACCACAGACTGCAGGTCGCTTCAGGAAGGCACAGGCCGTAGCTGACATAGACACCTGCTCACACGCAGCATCTGAAGAAGGCAAAAACACGACAGGGCGGAACAATGACACAGAACAGCAAACATCAAACAAGAATCCGACAAGGACAGAAGCGGAAAACAGAGGAAGAAATAGGGACTCTAATCCGAGGGCAAAATAGGGGACAGGTGTGAAAGAGTAAATGAGGTCGTTAGGAGAATGAGAAACAGCTGGGAGCAGGAACGGAACGATAGAGAGAGAGAGCGAGAGAGGGAGAGAGGGAGGGGGAGAGAGAGGGATAGAAAGAGGGAAAGAACCTAATAAGACCAGCAGAGGGAAGCACAGGGACAAGACATGATGATCAAAGACAAAACATGACACCAAATACACCTCTGCTCTTTTCAACCAAGATCTCAGCAATCACTGCCTCATTGCACATCTGTAATTAGCCCATCCAACTACCTCATCCCATACTGTATTTATTTATTTATCTTGCTCCTTTGCACCCCTGTATCTCTACTTGCACATTCATCTTCTGCACATCTACAGTGTTTAATTGCTATATTGTAATTACTTCGCCACCATGGCCTATTATTGCCTTACCTCCCTTATCCTACCTAATTTGCATACTGTATATAGACTTTTTCTACTGTATGTTTGTCTATTCCATGTGTAACTCTGTGTTGTTGTATGTGTCGAACTACTTTGCTTTATTTTGGCCAAGTCGCAGTTGTAAATGAGAACTTGTTCTCAACTAGCCTATCTGGTTAAATAAAGGTGAAATAAAAAAATAAAAAAATAAAAAGAAGAGAGGCTGTCGCTCTAAGAAGAGGAGGCACTAAATAACCTGATGATGAACCATTAAAGCTAAGAGTGTTCTGCAGATTTTACAGTTATTTTAGACATCTTGATTTAAATAATTTATTTTTCTTAGGAACTTGGATTCCTGGTGCCACTACTGTGTCAGGACCCGGTGTGAGAAACAGTCACTTAGTAAACTGAGCCACTAATAGTCGGCAGAACCCAGAAGATGAGGCAGACACAGCAGTACTAGAGACGGTGGTTTAATAAAGTAAAAAGATCTTCAGGCAAAAAATATAAATCCACAACGTCAAAAGTAATTCCAAGAGAAAAAATGTATATCCTCCAAGACACAAGGAAAATCCACAAAGTGGTAAGAACAGCAGGGAAAAAACAAACCTTAAAAGAATAATCAAAAATAAACAAGAACAAAACCAGAGTACCTCAAGAAAATCCAACTAGAGAAACAAATGTTCACAGCATGGCTGGGGCTGGGTGCTAACATACAAACACAGAGCAAAGAACTGAGGAACACTAAGGGTTTAAATACTTTCAAGGGAAATGAGGCACAGGTGCAAATAATAACTGGAACAAGGGAAAAAACAAAAGGGTCAAAAAAGCACAATGGGGGCATCTAGTGACCAAAACCTTAACAATCCTGGCCAAATCCTGACAGAATCCCACCCCTAGGAACGGCTCCTGATGTTCCTACCAGCCTTCTCAGGGTGGAGGACCCTGAACTGACGAATGAGGTCAGGGTCCAGTATGTCTTTGGCAGGAACCCAGGAGCGCTCCTCGGGACCGTAGCCTTCCCAGTCCACCAGATACTGCCAGGACCGCTGCACCCGGCGGGAATCCAGTATCCGATGGACGGTATAAGCCGACTGGCCTCCGATGACACGGGGCGGAGGGGGAGGTCTGCCTGCCGGGATAAGGGGAGAAAAAAAAAAACAGGTTTTAATAAAGAAATGTGAAACGTGGGATTAATCTTAAGGGATCTGGGTAAGTGCAGGCGATAAGTAACGGGATTCACTCTCCTGGCAACCTTAAAGGGACCGATGTATTTCTGGAACAGCTTGCGAGACTCCACCCGTAGCGGTAAGTTCTTAGTTGAGAGCCAGACTCTCTGGCCGAGGCGCAGGGTAGGCCCGGGACGGCGACGTCTGTTGGCTTGTCGTTGGTACCGCTGTGAGGAACGCAGAAGATTAAGACGGGTCTTCTTCCACGTAAGCCGACAGCGTCTGATGAACCTCAAGGCTGAAGGCACTCTGACTTCTGCCTCCTGGTCCGGGAACAATGGAGGGGCAAGGCCCAACTGACACTCGTGCGGGGACATACCAGTGGAGGAGGAGCGCAAGGTGTTGTGCGCGTACTCGGCCCAGACAATGAAGGACGACCATGTGGACGGGTTGTTGGAGACCATACATCTGAGGGTGGTTTCCAGCTCTTGATTCATCCTCTCGGTTTGGCCATTGGACTCCGGGTGGTACCCTGAAGATAGACTGGCAGTGGCCCCTATGAGTTGGCAGAAGGCCTTCCAAAACCTTGAGGCGAACTGGGGACCTCTGTCGGAAACCATATCTTGAGGAATGCCGAAGACTCGGAACACATGGTTAATCACCAACTCAGCCGTTTCCTTGGCAGAAAGTAACTTACTCAAGGGGATGAACCTGGCCGCCTTAGAAAACCTGTCGATGATGACTAGGATAGTAGTATTACCATGGGACGGAGGAAGGCCAGTAATAAAGTCCAACGAGATATGGGACCAGGGTCGGTGGGGAATAGATAAAGGGTGAAGGAGTCCTTGAAGGCGGAGGTGAGAAGATTTGCCCTGGCAGCACACGGGACAGGCCTTGACGAAAGTGGCAACGTCTTCTTTTATGGTGGGCCACCAGAACTTACGCTGGATGAACTCCAAGGTGCGACCTACGCCCGGGTGATAGGTGAGGCGAGAGGAGTGCCCCCACAGAAGGACCTGGGTCCTCGCTGCCTTGGGAACAAACAACCGATTGGCAGGACCTCCTTTAGGACCCGGTTCGATGGCTTGAGCTCGTTTCACGGTATCCTCAACTTGCCACGAGATCGGAGCCACGATCTTAGCGGCAGGAAGGACAGGCATGTCAGTATCTTCTCGAATGGCAGGAGCGTAGACTCGTGACAAGGCGTCCGGTTTGAGATTCTTTCGACCCGGGTCTATAGGTGAGGATAAACTGGAATCGATTGAAGAAAAGAGACCATCGAGCTTGTCTGGAGTTCAACCGCTTCGCCTGCTGGATATACTCCAGATTTTTGTGGTCCGTAAGCACTTGAAACGGTTGAGAAGCCCCCTCGAGCCAGTGTCTCCATTTCTTCAATGCCATCTTAACCGCTAGGAGTTCACGATCCCCCACATCGTAGTTCCTCTCGGCCGGGGTACGCCGGTGAGAGAAGAAGGCGCAAGGGTGAAGCTTCTTGTCTTCACCCCTCTGAGACAGGACAGCTCCAACACCAACCTCTGATGCGCCTACCTCCACCACAAAAGGTTCATCCGCAGTCGGTAGTGTCAGGATAGGAGCAGAGAGGATGCGATGCTTGAGTCCTTGGAAGGCCGTCTCAACTTCTTTTCCCCACAGAAACCTTGCGTTGCCACCCTTGGTTAAAGCTGAGAGAGGGGCTGCCACCAAGCTGAAGTTCTTGATGAACTTGCGGTAAAAGTTAGTGAAGCCCAGGAAACGCTGAACTTCCTTAACGGACTTGGGGGTGGGCCAATCCGCTACTGCCCCTACCTTCCTGGGGTCCATCTGGACTCGACCGGGTTCCACTACAAATCGCAGGAATTGTACTCGGGAGGAATGGAATTAACATTTTTCCGGCTTAACGTACAAATGGCTGTCTAGGAGGCGTTTGAGTACTTGTCTGACATGCTTAGTGTGTTCTTGAAGGGAGCTCGAAAAGATGAGGATGTCATCCAAGTAAACGAACACGAAGATGTTAAGCATATCCCTAAGCACATCGTTTATGAGTGCTTGGAACGCAGCCGGGGCGTTGGTCAGGCCGAAGGGCATCACCAAGTATTCGTAGTGACCATTAGGCGTGTTGAAAGCGGTCTTCCACTCGTCACCGGGTCTGATCCGCACAAGATGGTATGCGTTCCGCAGGTCAAGCTTAGTGAAGACAACTGCTTCCTGGAGCAGCTCAAAGGCTGTGGCCATAAGGGATAGCGGGTAGCGGTTACGGACGGTTATGGCATTGAGTCCCCGGTAGTCGATGCAAGGACGTAATCCACCGTCTTTTTTGGCCACACCTCGCCGGCGAGGTGGATGGACGCATGAGGCCTGCTGCCAGAGCGTCCTTGATGTAGGTATCCATAGCAGCTCGTTCGGGAGGAGATAGGGAAAAGATCCGACCCCTGGGGGGGAAGGTGCCCGGAAACAGGTTGATGGGGCAATTGTA
This sequence comes from Salvelinus namaycush, assembly GCF_016432855.1. NCBI lineage: Eukaryota > Metazoa > Chordata > Actinopteri > Salmoniformes > Salmonidae > Salvelinus > Salvelinus namaycush. Next base: position 26,893,416 of record NC_052325.1, on the reverse strand, counting down.
AGGTCTATGGGGTGGTAGCATGGTGGCCCTCTGTTTGCTAAATACCGGTTTGAGGTCATGGTAACACTCGGGAACTCGGGACAGGTCGATGGATTCTAGAGACTCGGGAGGAGAACTCGGGGAACTCGGGAAGATACAAGTGGCTTGGCACGTAGGACCCCACTGCTTGATAGTGCCCACAGACCAGTCGATGTGATGGGTTATGGCTGTGAAGCCAGGGGTATCCAAGGACGAGAGGGAACTCGGAACAGGAGATCAGATGAAAGTTCATCACTTCCTGGTGTTGGGAAACTGAAAGTCGCAAGGGGGTAGTGACACGAGTGACAAGTCCAGATCCCAAAGGGCTTCCATCCAACGTAGTAACCCTCATGGGGTCACTTAGAGGTTCAGAGGGAACGCCATTCTCCTTCGCCCAGACATCATCCATGAAGTTACCTGCGGCTCCAGAGTCTACCAAGGCTTGAAGGGGAAGCTCGTGATTGTCCCAGGAAAGGGTGACTGGAATGAGCAGGCGGGAGTTGGATGGATGGGAGGAGGTTATGTTTCCCGTTACAGTCCTCCCAGGCCTGTACGGGACAGTGCGTTTCCCTGGAGCATGGGACACGTGGAGCGGAAATGGCCCGGTTTGCCGCAATATAGACAGCATCGCTCCCTCATCCGGCGGTCTCTCTCAGCCTGGGAGATGCGTCCAATCTGCATGGGTTCCGGTGGAGCCAGCGAGGATAAAGGTGGAGACTCGGAGCTGGGACCGATAGGAGCTAGGGTGAGAGGTCTACAGTTGAGTTCTCTCTCTGACGCTGGTCTATGCGTGAGGCCAACTTGATCAGGGACTCGAGGTTGTCCGGTGGTTCCCGAGTGGCCAGTTCATCTTGGATGGTGTCGGAAAGACCCTTCAAAAAGCACACTGTGAGCGCCTCGTCGTTCCAGCCACTCGCTGCTGCCACCGTGCGGAACTGGATGGCATAGTCCGTCACGCTGCGCCGACCTTGGCGGAGAGTCAGGAGCTGTTTGGCTGAGTCAGGGCCGCTGGTAGGACCTTGAAACACTCGCTTGAATTCTTCAGCAAAGGTAGAGTAGCTGGCACAGCAGGGACTTTGGGCATCCCACACAGCAGTAGCCCAGGCTAGGGCTTTTTCAGACAGCAGGGTGATGATATATGCGATCTTGGACCGGTCGGTGGGAAACGACGAGGGTTGCAGCTCGAAGGAGAGAGAACATTGGGTGAAAAACCCCTTACAAGCACTCGGATCACCTGAGAACCGTTGGGGAGGCGGCAGACGAGGTTCAGCCAGGGGGTTATTAACTGCCACGGGCACTTGAATCTGATGTACTGGGGCAGAAGCGGTTGCCGGGGAAAGTCGATCAGATATCTGCTTTATGGAAGTCAGCATCTCCGACAGAAGTTGAGAATGTCTAGCCATTAAGGCCTCTTGCTGAACCAGAGCAGCTTCGTGGCGTTGGACAGTCCCCTCGTGGTGGGACAGCATGGAAAAAAGGTCCTGGGTACTGGCTGCCTCTGGGTTCATTTTGTTGGCTCTGTGTTTCTGTCAGGACCCGGTGTGAGAAACAGTCACTTAGTAAACTGAGCCACTAATAGTCGGCAGAACCCAGAAGATGAGGCAGACACAGCAGTACTAGAGACGGTGGTTTAATAAAGTAAAAAGGAAAAGATCTTCAGGCAAAAAATATAAATCCACAACGTCAAAAGTAATTCCAAGAGAAAAAATGTATATCCTCCAAGACACAAGGAAAATCCACAAAGTGGTAAGAACAGCAGGGAAAAAACAAACCTCAAAAGAATAATCAAAAATAAACAAGAACAAAACCAGAGTACCTCAAGAAAATCCAACTAGAGAAACAAATGTTCACAGCATGGCTGGGGCTGGGTGCTAACATACAAACACAGAGCAAAGAACTGAGGAACACTAAGGGTTTAAATACTTTCAAGGGAAATGAGGCACAGGTGCAAATAATAACTGGAACAAGGGAAAAAACAAAAGGGTCAAAAAAGCACAATGGGGGCATCTAGTGACCAAAACCTGAACAATCCTGGCCAAATCCTGACACTCTGCCCTACCAAGCAAAAAGGCAGTAACTGCTAATTTGGTCTAAAATTTGTTAATGTCATTTTTGTTACATTAAATACATGCTTAATCATGTGGACAAGTATCCTGCCTCTATTGTATTGTGTTTTGGAGAACATGGGGGTCATGTTAGCAGTAACTGCATAAAGTTACTGTGAAACCAAGGTAAGTAAAAACAGTTTCTCAATTCCACGCTATGAACAGTTACTGCCTTTTTCCTTGGTAAGGCAGTATTGTCCTTCCAATCTAGCTCGAAAACCAAAACTCTAGTGGCATTCTGCCTTCTCCGTACAGTTTTCAGCAGTTAGCTTCACCCACGACTGGTTCTACAATCCTGATGCTGTGTTTTAATGTTTAGAAAGGTCAATAATTATCACTTGCAATACCGCTTTCTAAAAACATGGCCCTTATCTTTCATCAGCAGGAAAGAATTCTTCAAATAAAAAAGATACACTTACTGTAGCAGGTTTTTACAGATCCAGCTATGGGTGCCTCCATCCCACGGAACTACACTAAGTTCCGCTAGACTTCCCGAGTTACCAGAGGTGGGACCAAATCACTATTAGGCTATTAAGCAAGTCTCAAGTCACAAGGTTTGATTCTCAAGTAGAGTCCCAAGTAGAATGAATGGGTCAAGTCTTTAGTCAAGTACAAGTCATGCATTCTAAGAGCAAGTCAAGTCCAGTCACATTTTTTCAAGTCAAGTCTCAAGTCCAAATGACAAATTACAAATCTGTGCATATTTATTGAGGCTATCAGACAGCCCTTTTCACTATTTTATTTATAACACATTTTGATGACGTAATTGTAAAATAGGGACCTTATAGCAGTCTTAATTAAGGGAAATCAGCAGAAGGCAAGGCAGGTTATCCTGCTCAGTGTAGATACATTTACAGGTCTTGGTAATCCATGGTGAAAGAGCCTATATCATACATCCCGGGAAATATGAACAAAGGAAACCATACAAATAAATGGAACTTCTACCTCATGCATCTTGCTGAATGTTCACGTGGACAATAAACATATCGCCCTGTCAGTGAGAAATGGTAGGCCTAAATGAAAATGTATAATTTAAAACATGAAACAGACATGTCCAAGTGTTGCAATACACCATACTGAGATGGAATGATTAAATGCTAGCAATTATTGTAGGATAAGATGGAATATAGATTTACCACATATGCATTTAATCAGTGGTGGAAAAAGTACCCAACTGTCATACTTGAGTAAAAGTAAGATACCTTGATAGGAAATGACTCAGGTAAAAGTGAAAGTCACCCAGTAAAATACTACTTGAGTAAAAGTCTAAAAGTATTTGGTTTGAAATACACTTAAGTATCAAAAGTAAATGTAATTTCAAACATGTACTTAAGTATCAAAAGTAAAAGTATAAATCATTTCAAATTCCTTATATTAAGCAAACCAGTTGGCACAATTGTTCGGGTTTTTGAAATGTATGGATGGCCAGGGGCACACTCCAACACTCAGACATCTTTCATAAACGCCAGATCAGAGGCACTAGAGTTGCCAGATCAGAGACAGTAGAGATGACAAGGGACGTTCTCTTGATAAGTGTGTGAAGTGGACCATTTCTGTCCTGCTAAGTGTAACGAGTACTTTTGGTTGTCAGGGAAAATATATGGAGTAAAAAGTACATAATTTTCTTTAGGAATGTAGTGAAGTAAAAGTTGTCAAAATATAAATAGTAAAGTACAGACACCCCAAAAAACGACTTAATTAAGTAGTATTTTAAAGTATGTTTACGTAAGTTCTTTTCACCACTGCATTGAATTAAAATTGAGAAAGCAACAGCAAACATTTCTACAAGAGAAGCGCTCTCCACCAGCGGGACTTTGGAGAGTGCAAGTGGAGAGATGCGTCTATAGTGCGTCTTTGCCACAGTAATAATACATTTTAATTAACAACACATTTAAAATGCAAGCTTCATACTTAAATTATAAATTTCAAGCAATTTTGACATAGGCCTACCAAAAGACCAGTAGGCCTTTGCTAGTAGACTAATTATTGCTTGATGCCCCCTTGCTGGTTCGCTTCCAAATTGAGCTGCATATGAGCTACAAAGCCTGGCCAAATAATTGAAAGTAAAGTCATTTTATTGTCTATTAAGTTGAGTCTCAAATCAACAAATTTGTGACGTCCAAGTCGTGTGACTGTGAGTTACGCTTACACACAGGTCAGGTGTTTGGAACACACTATATAGCTAATTAGCACAGGTGGTCGCCCTTGTCTTCTGTCTCTTTTCCATAAACGAACGCTGTAACATGGAGATATGGCCATTTGGGAACACTAACTCTAGCAAGCGATGCGTGTTAATGTTCACAGCAAGCGTCGGGGCTCTTAACACCCCCTTGTCAGAAGATAGGCCTGTTGTCAAAAGGCGCTAAAGCATTTATCCTCTATGAATGGGGCAGCCTACTTCCAATTTAGTGCTGAAGACACCCAGGCCTCACAAACAATCTGTACTTGATATAGGCCATTTTATTTGACTGGAATTGTGTATGCTTGGCATGGCATCTTTTCTTAGATATGACATCACGCAATCGACTACTCTGTCTGTGTTTCTCCCTCGCCGAGGGAAAGCAGAGCTCAGAGAGTGATTACTACTGCCTGAATCAGTCTTGTTTTCATGGAATGAACTGTCAGTCAGTGGAATATCATTTCGCTTCTAGTCCAACACTTGCTAAATGGTGAGAATAACAGGAGTGGGAGGTTGAAAGACCATATTTGTGGTGAATTGACGATAAATGATTGTATAGTCATTATTTAATAACATGAGAGGACAATTGTTTTGTATATGTTCACACCAGCTAGCTAGCATAATGACAGTGCAGTGGAACAATGTCCGTTGCTAACTAGCTACAATGTTTGACAGTTAGCCTAGCTAGCTAACTACTCAATACCCTTACGCTAGCTTGTTGACACTTGGCTAGTTAGCTAAGATAGGTGATTGATTTGCACAGAGTCGATATTATACTAAACCAACATGTTACGCTACTGCTATAGTGGGATGTCACAAGGAATGGGACTATCAAATAATAATTTCCATTTCCTCTGAAAATGCGACACTAGCCGTAAATTATGGCCTGCCATAACATAAACGTGTTGTTTGCAGTTACCTAGCAAGCTATATGGCTACAGTTTTTCCTGAAAGAGAAGTTAGAAAGTTGGTTACTAGTAAAACTTATTTGGAGCGAATTCTAACGTTAGTTCGTTGCTTGATCAGCTAGCTGGCATGTTTGTTGTGGTCAGCCACACAGGCAGTTATGGACGGTTTCATAGCACATAAGGTAGCTAACGTTAGTGTATAATACAGATGCGACACAGGCCTGTCACCACCTACAATGGCAATCTATTACCCCCCCAAATAGCGAGCTAATGAAAGATTGATAGCAAAAGTAGCTAGCTACCACTCCCCCTATTTTCAGTAGGCTATAGAATGCAGTTCCTAGTATCAGCCCAGCAGATGATGATGTAGCTACACCAACAACAGCTGCGGGCCTTGTCAGATCTTTTATTGTTGTTTGTTTTTGTCCTGTGTATTACCTAGATGTAAATATGTATGGTTTACTGAAAAAGGTTATCTGAATTTTCAGCTTTAGTTTCACTCCTGTGTGCTACTGCATTTCTTTCCCCTGTTTACCCATCTGCCCACATAGTCACACATTCATGCTGCAACGCCTCAAAGACTGACCTATTTTGAGCCCTTACACAATTCATGCCAAGCTGCTTACAGAGACCATAAGAACCTGTAGTATAAGTAATTTCTATTTTGCCATATCCCCATAGTCTGACATTGTCTCTGCACTAGCTTCTTGTGCAAAGTCTATGATTTGAGTATGATTATAAGCCTAAATGTTAAAAAATGTGTCACTAAAATGCCATGGTATAAGACACATGAACTGAGCATCATCAAAACCATCAGGAGAAAATACAACTTGCAACATTGTAGTAGAGACAGAGATGCCTGTCAGTTTGCTGCTGTGTGGCAGTCACGCAAAACTATACTTCCTAGTTCGAGCTGCATTTCTATGGTCATAGCATTGGGGTCAGTACATAGCTGAGGTTAGCCGGTAACAGCTTGCGTTGTTGTTTCTGAAAACCCCACCAAAGCAGCCAAGAGACCAGGAGGTCCTGGGACAGCAGAGGAAGAGAAAGAGAGTATTCATTATTTCCCCTGGTTGGTTCCCATAGAGGACAGGCATCCTATCAAAGACTGGCCGTCTAGACTCAGATTCAACCAGCTGCTTTGGACAGCGCCTCAAAGAACAGCTCACATTTCTTGGGAAACTTTCTTCCTCGCTCACTGTAAATATTTTTGCTGTCTTTAGCTGCTCTTTCATGCTTACCAAGTGTGTTTCTCCTGCCCTGGGTTAGTGTTCAGACTCTGGGTCCACACCCCTGTTCTCTCTACGGCCGTTTGATCGTCCGTGCTGGCTTGGAGCCTGAAGGAAGACATCAGACAGAGTGACTAGGCCAACATCTAAGGCTGCTGGAAACCTGATCGAAGAATATCTGCTTTTATGATTTCTGAATTTATTGAACTTAATCTGAGTGTTTGCTTGAGTGCATCAGTTCAGTTCATCTCCACCAGTGTTTGTCTTTCTGAGGTGACTGGGGTTGTGTTGTTGTGCAGTGGTACATCTAACCTCTTGACCTCTACAGCTGACTTCCTGTTATGATTAGGGTTTGTGTTGAGAGTGGATGAAGACTGAGTCTTATCAAAGAGGGTTTAGTATGAAGACATTAAGAACAAAACATTAAGAACACCTGCTCTTTCCATGACATAGACTGACCAGGTGAATCCAGGTGAAAGCTATGATCCCTTATTGATGTAATTTGTTAAACCCACTTCAATCAGTATAGATGAAGGGGATGAGACAGGTTAAAGAAGGATTTTTAAGCCTTGAGACAATCGAGACATGGATTGTGTGTGTGCTGTTCAGAGGGTGAATGGGCCAGACAAAAGATTTAAGTGCCTTTGAATCGGGTATGGTAGTAGGTGCCAGGCGCACCGGTTTGTGTCAAGAACTGCAACGCAGCTGGATTTTTCACGCTCAACAGTTACCCGTGTGTATCAAGAATGGTCCATCACCCAAAGGACATCCAGCCAACTTGACACAACTGTGGAACGCATTGGAGTCAACATGGGCCAGTATCCCTGTGGAATGCTTTCGATACCTTGTAGAGTTCATGCCGCGACGAATTGAGGCTGTGTTCCTAGGAAGGTGTTCCTAATGTTTGGTATACTCAGTGTAGATTTTACATGTGCTAAGGCCACAGGGGGCTAGAGATTATTACAGATACCTCTGATATTCTTGTGATAGATTACATAAAATCCTTGAAAGATACCAAAATTCTGTTAGTTTACTGGTGAACTTGTAAAGTTTCCATTAATATACCCTCCCTTTGCAGCTGTACTTGCAATGGACTAGGATCGTTGTTTTTCATTCTAATCTTTGAGACTTGTCAGTAAATCAGAATAGAATGATATCAAATTTTCAAATATAAAATCTCTCCCTCTTTCCCACCTCTCTCTCCTTCCCTTCCCTTCTTTCTCCTTCTACAGGTGAGTGGCTAGTGCGCCACACCCAGCCTGCGTTGCCATGGATGCCTGTGCCCGTATCCGAGGAGTTCCTCTCAGGACCAGAGCCTCCATCAGGAAAGAGGTTAGAGTCAGACTGCCATATTGACTGATCGATTGATTGATTTCATTTAAATGTTGATAACCTGGTGCTGTGGGTAAGGTTGTGCATGTGTGAAACCTAAGCTTCCCTCTAATTGTGTGTATGGTGTAGACGGTGCGTGACAGCGGGCCTCAGTGTGTGAAGAGCCTTCTGAGGAGCAGGAAGGAGCTGTGCAGCATGGGACTGGAGCTACAGACCAGAGACACACCACGCCTGACTGAGGTGTGTATCACAACACACACACGCTTTGATTATGACTTCATGATTTTGAGGATTTCCTTAACTTGTCCTTTTCTTCCATCAGATCAATTTTGTGTGTTTGCCTGGCCTCTCTGAAGGGGAGGATCTAACTCTACAGGTGAGACGTACTGCACCAGCTCTGACTCTTGTGTAGTTCAATGAATGCGTAGAAACAATAACAAAGCGTTTCTGTGAAAATTTGAGAGATGGGGCTGGAGAAATGTAACCACTCTCAAATTCATAGACAGAGCTGTGGATGCAAGGACTGACTATCCATGATATGAAAATGATAGTTTAAACCATGTTTTGAAGTTATAATGTTTGTTTACATTTACTTTGTTTACTAACGTTGGAGTAAACAAGCTTATATTTTGGGTTCTGATGGGATATGAACTAAGCTCATGAAGCATTTATTTATAAGTTATATTATTCAAGAATCAATGGGTACATATAATTAATGAATTAAGTCCAAAAATGGATGTAGCAACTGCTGATTGCCCCTTTAAGTGATGCGTTATGAATGTATTATTTGTGTGCTGTTCTGTCCTCATTCCCAGGCCCTGTCGTCTCTCTCAGGGGACCTGGCGGAGCTCCTGAGGTCTCCCCACGTTACCAGCCTGAGGAACGAAGAGGTGCTGCTGCTGAAGGACAGCAGGAAACCAGCCGACAGGAGGGACTCTACAACACAGGTAGACATGAGAGGAGGAAGTGCCTAATAGGTAAAAGGGGAAAGACTGTGTTTCTCAGGTCTATAGACTGCTTCAGAGTAAATACAGTATTTCACAGGTAAATAAGTTCAATATAGTTTTGAGGCTGATTCATAGGACCTTACTCAGGCTTCTTGTAAAGGCCTGAGAGATTCTGTGTTTTCACCCTGTTGAACCTAGCCAGGTATACAGATGTCTGGGATAGTGTGGTTGCTTGTTTTCTCACAAGTGATTGCCACATTGTCCTGCCTGGTCCCATGTGTCTGTGCTAGTGTTCAGTCTGGCTCTGCAGCATTGTGGTTACAGTGTGTGTGACATACAGATATACAGACAGGCAGTGCAACTAAAACTGAGCCTCTACCCACGGTGGCCAAGACAGAAGTGACGCTGAGTGTTCTATTCTGCATATACAACAACACATCAGACCACAATCAGACATGCAGACATAACAAGGCTGTCCCAGTAGAGCCCCTCTCTCTGTAAGACACAGCCCGAAGGAAAGAGAACTCTTGTGTGAATTCCTGTGAGTTTCCAAAGCCAAAGACTCTCCGATGATTAGCGTGTCTTGGCAGGCGCTGACAGTCTGCAGACCTAGTTTTTTATTCCTCAAAGAGCTAATTGTCCCTTGGCAGTAAGAATAAACTACTGTACCAGGCAGCCAGCAAACTCTGACTGTTTCTTCTCTATCCTCTGCAGCAGTGCTCGCTAAAGGCGGTGTGTGTTGTAAGGCACAGCTCCAGCCCCAGTCAGCCCATTGTTGGTGTGTTGGTGGGCCTGCTGGGGCGTTATGCTGCGGGGGTCCGTTATGCCCTGGAGCTCCAGGCCCTCCACAGGGGCACGGCAGAACCCTGCCAGCCCGAGGACGATGACACCAACCAGTCTGTGTCTTCCATCGAAGATGACTTTGTCACCGCTCTGGAACACCTAGAGGAGGAGGCCACCGGAGAGAATAACAACGGTAGGTTCATCACAGCTCTATGTAGAGGAACCTTCAATAGAGCATGATGTGTTCACTTATTATTGCATAACCTTAAGTGTTAACTAAATTTAGACCGAAACATTTACCCCCCCACTCTCTATCTCCCTCTTTCCCTAGCCGATGACTCTTATCTCCATGGAAACCAGCGTGATGTGGCCTCCCAGACAGTCCCTGCCCACAAGAGAGACAAGGACCTATCAGGCTCCAGGATCATAATCAGCTCTGCCCACAGGATGTCTTCAACCAATCGTAGGTCTCCTCCAGAGGTGTCCGTTACCGTACAGTGCTCCAGAAGGGCAGAGTCCCAGTGGACCCTCTGCAGCCCTAGAGCCCGGCTCCCCTCCCCCACACGTCCCGTCAGCGAATCAGAGGAGTCGGACGGCTCCAGCCCTAGTCCAATCATCTTCCTAGATGAGGTTGGCTACCAGAAAAGTCTCAAAGCGACACTGGACATCCCTCAGATCCCCGGGGGGCCGACGGACAGGGTGGAGGACTCTGACTCTGAGGTCAGCGAGTTCTTCGACAGCTTTGACCAGTTTGACGACCTAGACGAGCTGAGCTCAGAGAGCTGTACACTCACCCTGCCTTTAGACCCGACTTCCTCTGTTATCATTACCGGCCCAGACCAGAAGAAGAAGTACTCTGGTACTGGCAAGTCAGGGTCCAAGAAAGTGTCCCGAAGCTGTTCCACCATGAACCCCCACCGGTTCGACCAGCGCACCCTCCCTGCGAATGTGAAGAAGCCCACCCCGCTCAGAAGCCCCCTTCCCCTTGGCTCTCCGTATGGATCCCCTGACTCCCCCCGGCCGGCCCGGACCTCCTGTGAGGAAGGTGGAGGTCCTCTGTTCAGCCCCGTTAGCTCCTCAGCCTTCAGCCCACTCGGAGATGGAGCACTGGATTACTTCTGGAAGACCGAGGGAGATGGAGGAGATGAGTCAGAGCTAAAGAAACCCCAGGACCTGTGTTCACTCTACAAGACTTACTCAGACTTTGCCAGCAGTCTGTCCAAGGAGATCCTGGGCTCCGTGTGTGGATACCAGTCTCCTGTGGACCTCAACGACAACAAGAATCTGAGCTGTGTCTGTCACAAGGAGTTCCAGAACCAGTCTGGACACGTCATGAAGCTGTCTGAGATCCAGGAGACGGTGACTGTCTCCAAGCTGCAACAGAAGCCCCAGTCTCTGAAGGACGGCATCCAGAGGTTTGCCACAGACTTGGTAGAGATGAGTCTGGGCAGCGCTCTGAGAGACCTGCAGAAGGGAGTGTCCTCTTGCACCACCACCCTATGCCACCTGGCCGCCAAACTCACCACATCTGTCTTCCAGATGGCCTTCCAAGAGATTGGCATGCGCCGCGCCTACGTCCTGAAGGAACGGGCCATCAACGGGCTGGCTGGGTTCCTGGTGGGAGAGGCAGTGTCGGGCGCTCTGAAGGACTTCCTGACGGTGAAGAAGCAGATGTTCAACAGCACCGTGACTCAGTTTGCCGCCGACCTTGCGGAGGAGCTGGTGTTTGAGGGGATGATGGAAGTGTGTCAGTTCTCCCACCCCTCCACCCCCCTCACCCCCAGTGACTGGTCCTTCAGCGTGGGGGAGGAGGACGATGAGGAGGTGGTGTCCTCCTATGCCTCAGACCTCTCTGAGTCTGTCCTCCAGGAGGCCTTCATCGAACTGTCCCAGGCTGACGTGGCCTTCACCACCCAAGCAGCCATCAGTGTCTCTCTGGACAACATATTCTACGTCAGCACTGACGAAACACACACTACCTGCAGTACCGCTGCTGACCACCAGGCTAACCCTGCCGAGGAAGGCCCAGGTCCATCAGGGGAGGATGGCTGTACTGTGAAGAAGGCTCTGTTCTGTGTGTCTGGGATGGCCAGCTGTGTACCTGTCCCCCAGGCAGGCCAGGCCATCTCCCTCTTACACGACTCAGAAGACATCTGCCAGTGTAAGACCAGCCTGGCCCACACCTCCCAGACTAGCCCTAAGAGGAGCTGCAGCTCAGAGAGCAGAATGGTGACCACAGCCGCCTCTGATGCTACTGCTACCACACAGACTGACCTGCTGCCAAAGACCCCCTTTCACAACTTCTCTGGCAACATGGTGGATATGATAGTGAGTGAAGCGTGTGAGCTGATGACTGCCACAAAGATGAAGAAGAAGGTGGAGGACTGTGCTGACTTCCTTTCTAAAGCCATTGTTGGTCGGGGACCTCCATCCGGACAGGAGGGTACTGTCACTGACCAGACCTCCCACTCCTCTCTCCACCCTCATTCTCAGAAACCAGGGAGAGTGACCTGTGAGTCAGGCTCCAGGACCAGCAGAGCTGTCTCAGAGACCCGGCCTGTGATGATGAAGGACACTCTAGAGATTCCAGGGTTTGAGATGGACGGCCGGGAAGGCAGGAAGATGGCCTCCGGTGAGGAGATGGTTCCCAGCACTGGTTGCAAGTCCAGCGGGACCCCTGGTACGCCCCCCTCCACCCCCCAGCATCCCAACAAGATGTCCCAGGAGAAGCAGATCAAGCAGTTCTCCAAGAAGCTGAAAGGCAAACTGGCCAAGGAGTTCTCTCCCGCCACCCCTCCTCCCACCCCACACTACCAGCCAGGGCCTGAGCCCAAAGAGTCTCCCTCTGAGATGGACAAGGCTGACTTCATGCTCAAACTGATGAGGTCTCTGTCTGAGGAGGCAGACGGGAACGAGGAAGAGGAGGGTGGAGTAGAAGGGCTTAACTCTGGAACCGAGACAGGAAACCGTCCGCAGCCAGAACTCAACCTATTGGTTGGAGGACACAAGATGGCCGACAAGGGAGCCCTCCATTACGCAGAGCGCCTGGCGTGCCACATTGTCTCCATGGCGACAGAGATGGACACTCTGGGAGGAGTGGAGGATGGAGGTAGGAGGACGGTGGAGGAGAGAAGAGACAGCGTGGCCCAGTTCTCGGAGCAGACCCTGAACACGCTGTGGATCTACGCTGGCGAGGTGGCGGGAGAGGTGATCAGTGACGTGAAGAGGATAATGGGGTCAGGACAGTGTCGTCAAAGAGCAGTCAAACGAGCCAGCCAGGACTGGTCAGGGGAATGCCCTCACCACCACAACCAACTCCAGCCCAGTGAACACAGCAGGGGCTGCAGAGTGGGTCATCTGGCTGAACAGTGGTCTGGTGACCTCTCCTCTGTCCTCCACCCGTCAACTTCCACCTCTACTGCCAGCTCTGGCCTGTCCTCTGACTATCCCAGCTGTGAAAGTGTGACAGATGAGTACGCTGGCTACCTAATCAGGGTGCTGAAGAAAGAGGGAGGCAGCAGGGAGCTGGTCCTGGATCAGTATGCCAGCCGTCTGGCCTACCGCTCCATTAAACTGGGCCTGGCCCATGCTGCCCGCAACATGAAGAAGAGACCCTCCTCCTCCAGGCACCACTCCTCCAGAAGGCTCCACCAGGATGGCTGCAGGGGGCCCAATGCTGAGCCGTCTGTACCCAGGGACGAAGCAGGGAGAGTGGGATCTCCTTCCAGCGACTCTGATGATGGGAGCCAGAGGGAGTACATGGAGCTGGTGAACTTCGCAGAGTCGTTGGCGTACAGCATCACCTGTGACGTCACACGCAAACTCTGTGTGTCGTCAAACCGACTACCCAAGTCCCTGACTGACTCGTGTCTGTATCAGAAATTCAAGCTGGAGGACATGGCAGAGAACCTGATCAGGAACTCCTTTTCATGCCCCCTGCTGGCCAACGAGGGAAAGAACAGGCAGTACCACAGCACAGGCTGCCTGGACGACGGAGGATACAACAGTGGAGTCATGCAGGTCAGTTTGGTTTAGTTCATCATTTTATTGGAGTAGGGAAAGATACTGTTAAAACATGTACACATTGAATTAACAGCAGTCTGATTCATGTTATCATCATTGCATTGTAGCATTAGACTTCAGCTTTCTCCAATTCCCAGCGTTTGTCTCTGCAGGTCATGGAGCACTATGCCAGGAAGATAGTGGACGACACACTGGAGATGGGCCTAGCCTCGGCCGGACACCCAGCCCAACAGGGTCCAGACAGACACTCCCACTCTGAGAGGCCGTCTGAGGGGGGAGCAGTGGGCTCTGTGCTGGGGGAGACAGCCTGCCGATACTGCCAGGTCAAGAAGTGTCAGCCATTTTATTTCTGATTGATTACTTATGGTCTATCACCCAACCATTTTTTATATACAGTTCTTGAGTATTCATGATGTTTGTTATTACAGGTCATCGAGTGTCCGTTCTGCTCGTGGCCTAGCAGGCAGTACATCCTTGGGGCAGGAGCAGGCCAGAGGAGGAGGCCGGACGGGGAGGTGGGGGTGTGTGGCCTGGAGATCCCTGAGATTTACATCGATCTGGACCGCAGGGCAGTGTTCGCAGAGGAGATCGTCACTACGGCGATGGAGGGGGCGAAACGAGAGCTGAGCAACACCAGCCTGAACGCTGACAGCGGGATCGGACACGACGGGCCAAGCTTTGCCGAGAGTCTGACCGCAGAGATCATGACGTCCGCGCTGTCCAACGCATGCCAGACTGCCAACCTCAGGTACAAATACATTGTGGCAAAGTCTGTGTAAGACACAACACCACCAATCTGTGACTAGCCCTAATGTTGTAGAGAGCAACCACATGGTGAGTCAAGGCCCATAAGATTCCATGACTGTTCACATGGATTTCCTTATGGTTAACCATGATGCTTAGTAATATGTAAGGGTTTTACTAATTCTTGTGACGCACCATCTTGGGCAATTAATTGAAGAGTCCATAATTTTCGCAATTTTGTACTTGACCAGATTACACAACAATAGTAAAGGAGCCAAGAAGAGGTCCACCATCTTGATTACTAACTATATTTCTCTCAGTCCCTAATGTTGGTAGTATTATGAACTGTATGTCTCTGTATAAAGATTCTGTATCTTTATTCTTGCGTCTGGTTCCCTTTCTCCATCTCCCTGTGGTAGCTCTCCAGGCAGGGAGGCCACAGAGTCCACGGTGTCCCAGCAGCTCAGTCTGAGTGTGGGAGATGACAGTCTGGGCAGCTGGTCCAACCTCAGCTTTGAGGACGAGCACCCCGACGAGACCAGCAGCTTCCTGCACCTCAGCAGGTAGGAAACACACAGAACATCATGTAGTCTCAAACTAATCTGCTCTGTTCTTTTAGTTTCTCTGAAGGCTACATTAGAGACATCTAATCTAGATTAGTTGATTCATGATTCACCTCTTGAAACACTTCTTTAATGTCTTTGAGTACTGTTTTCTGTCTCACTCTTTCACACCAGCGAAGGACTCTAACCCACGTTCAATGTCCACAGATGGATTGATATATAAGTGAGTAGAGCTTTAGACCAGGGTTGTGGCATTCAGCCTAGACTTCAATTAATGCTGAAACTAATAAAGGCAAGTCAGTCATCACCGCTTTGGCTGCACTGCCAATGAGAAATAGATGTATTTCTCAATCAAGAGGTCAAATGGCATTTCCCATGTCATTTTAAGATGACTGTGGTGATTGGGGATTAGCTGGTTTGATGCTGTGAGACTGAGTTGAGATCAGTACAAGACGGGTTTCTCCATGTTGTCTGTCGGATGGCTGCTGGATGACGTGAGGTCACCTTAGGTCACGACCAGCAGAATGTATAGTTTGGGAACCTGTAGGACCTTCTGCTGCCGAGAAACAAATAACTCTGATTTGAGCAAATAATACATATATTCTCTCAAATGTTGTTATATAATTTAAATAGCTGATTAATGCCAAGTTCTGCTGAGATTGTTTGAGTTAATGCATCATAAGGATAATATATCACTTTTAAGAGATAAATGGCTTTTCCTTTATGATAGAAACACACACACATACTGGTCTGTTAGTGAATCTGGTGTAATGCTCTGAGAGTGACGTGGTCTCACCCAGTCTCACGGTTGGAGGAGAGTTATTGACGTTCTCTGGCTCAGCCTGATATCTCTATGGAAGCAGACCCAGTCAACATGTACACTTCTCTCCCCAGATACTGAATGGGAGAATGTGTGAGGAGAACAGCTAGTTATTTTGAAGGTATCATAATATTTTCTTAAGGTGTGTCTGTAGCAGCCTTTCTCTCTCTCTCTCTCTCTGCCTCAGGCCCTTTCCACAAGAACAAAGTCCTTCCACCGTTTGTTATTCATTAGCTTCTCTCTCCCTTCAAAATACTTTTCCAACTGTCTCCCAACTGTCAACAAATTAACTAGATAACTAAGGAAAGGCTCCATTGTAAAGGTTTTCAAACCCTGGAAGAACTGATTGACTTCTTAACGACCTCTCAGCATACCACTTTCATAAACCACAGCTACGGAGACAGTATTTTAGCTCAGGTCATCAATTAACTAGATGATGTTGGTGGAGCTATTTTTAGGTCTCCACATCATTCTTTACATACCAGAGTGCACAGTGTACAGGTTCCAGCCAGCCTGATAATCAGGGCTAATTTAACTAAACAAAAAAATACATATTGTTGGCTAGGTACCTCGACTAACCAGTGCCCCTGCACATTGACTCTGTACCGGTACACCCTGTATATAGTCTAGCTATTGTTATTTTACTGCTGCTCTTTATTTAACTAGGCAAGTCAGTTAAGAGCAAATTCTTATTTTCAATGACGGCCTAGGAACAGCGGGTTAACTGCCTTGTTCAGGCGCAGAACGACAGATTTTTACCTTGTCAGCTCAGGGATTTGAACTTGCAACCTTTCGGTTACTAGTCCAACGTTCTAACCACTAGGCTACGCTGGTCTACACCTGTTGTATTCAGCGCATGTGACTAATACAATTTGATTTGATAAGTGCAGTGAAAAGTGTTATTTTACAGGGTCAGCCATAGTAGCACGGTGCCCCTGGAGCAAATTAGGGTTAAGTGCCTTGCTCAAGGGCCTTCTCGTATCTACAGTGTGTTGTGATGCTCCAGCTGCCAGCTGGATGTCCCAGTGGAATTCACAAGTGAAGACTAGTATGCAGTGATCTCATCTAACATAATTGGGCAGTCATCAGTTGTTGCTTTGATTGAGTGTTTTTTCAGGACCAAAACTATTGTATGAGCCTCACATTGAGATGGATCATGTAATGCTTTAAAGCAGTTGTTTCTGCCAGGTAAGAAAGATCAACCAGGTCTGTAATGGACCTGCTTGACCAAAGTGATTCCCATGCCTAAGACTGTGTGTGTGCCCATTGTTGAACGGTTGTCTCCCCAGCAGCAATGGGAACAGCAGTAGTTGAAGCAGGTTAGGGTTAGTTGGAGCAGGTTAGGGTTAGTTGGAGCAGGTTAGGGTTAGTTGGAGCAGGTTAGGGTTAGTTGGAGCAGGTTAGGGTTTGTCGGTTCAGGGTTAGGGTTAGTTGGAGCAGGTTTGGGTTAGTTGGTTCAGGGTTAGTGTCATTGCTAGGATTAGGGTAATGGACAGGGTTATGATCAGTGTGTGTATGTTACCAGTGTTGAGCATTGGTCTTGTCTCTTGCAGCAATGGGAACAGCAGTAGTTGGAGCAGCCTGGGGTTAGAGGGAGAGATGTATGAGGAGCACCTGTCCTTCTCTCCTTCCGACAGGTCGGTCCATCCATACATACATACATACATACATACATACATACATACATACATGCATACATGCATACATGCATACATGCATACATACATACATACATACATACATACATACAGCTAACACTGCTATAATGCTGACCGCTAACTCCCACATAGGTGCAGGTTGAAGTTGCCCACAACCACAGATTTAAGATCAGATCCTATCCCCCAATCCTAACCTTTACCATTAGAAAACCATTACATAATGTAATCCTGTGTCAGTGGTTAGGGTCAACTTCTACCTACGCCCCCTAATCATTGCATGATGTCAGAGCTGTGATCAGCAACGCTGTAGAATGTGACTGTGTATGAGACAACAGCTTCTACCCTCTACAGATCCCGCTTGATAACCATTGAGGACAGAGAATGTCTTTGTCAGTGTGTTCGTCGCCACTATGTCGGCAGACAAGCGGAATTAGCCTAGTCAATGGAATCAGTGTGTGTGTGAACCTGCTGCATGTCCTGTAGTGGGTGTGGGAAGGATTGAAGCAGGTTTCTCTGTCTGGCTGGCTGCTTGTCTGTCTGCTTGTCTGCCTGCTTGTCTGCCTGCATGCTGCATGGCTGAGTGTGATGACAACAGACCAGTGTTTATCGTTAACAAAAATAGGGAATAAAATATTCGTCAAACACCTATTTTTCACGAGACTATAACTGTCTAAATAGACCCAGAAAACTACCACTAAACGTAAATGATTTTTTATTTGAGTTGATTAAAATGAGACGAGACAACATTTCTCTGAGTAAAATCTAGAGCACGTAGTTGTCTACAGTGGGAAGGACACGGCACACATCCTAGCCTATATCAGCTGGTGAGCTGCAGGGGAGCAAGCAATGTGGGCAGACAGGCTCCGCCTCCAATTATACACATCGCGCAGGTGACTGTCTTGCTTCCCCGTAGCAACCAGTCACCACCAACGTTCTAGTTAGACACCCTTTGCCTGGTTTAAGAAACACAAGCTGCTTTAAGAAGTTAAAAACAATAGCAGCCTTTAGTTTAAATGAACATGCCAGCTATATTTTTCTCTCCCTTCAGTATAGAAAAGTCTCGCTCAACCCCCGCACATTCCCCACTGCATTTCATAGCCAGGTTCTGTAGCCAACGTACTTGCCAAGTCTCCCTCTTTTCCTCAGAGAAAACAGCTTGATTCTAGCCATTACTGTTCAAAAGATATTACCTATAATACAGCCGCTATGTTTTTTTCTTTCTATTATGCATTGGCGGTCTTATATTCATAAAGTATATCGCGGGCTGTTTTAAAACTTAGCTACTTGCGGACCGGACCGTTAACCATTGGTTTAGGCTACACCTTGTTCAGTCAAGTTACCTCATTAACTAGATATAGCTAACAACCTGTGGCGCGTTCAGCAGGATGCAATGTTTTGGAACGTTCAGATAGAAATATGCTATGTAGAACAAACATGCCTCTGACATGTTGAATAAGGAATAACGTTGGCTCTAGTCATTGAATTTCTATCTGCAACGTTCAAGAACGTTTTGCAACTGAACATGGCCCTGGTAACATTACCAGTAGCCTATATGCAAATATTTGGTGGTACAAAAAGAAAGAAAAATGGATAGCAAACATTTTATTGACTAAATCACTCTTGCCACTACACTTTATCTTACTGCTTAACTTTATTTTGAGTTCATGTGGACCCAGTGACTCAGACATGGGGACTCGGACTGGAACACAGGGGACTTGGGACTCGATTTAGACTTGAGATTTAGTGACTCGACTACATCACTGGGCGAAACAGTCATTAGCTCCCGTTCAAAGTCAGTAGCCCCAATTCTCCTTTTAGGCATCAATGTGGCTGCAGCGTCGGTTGAACGTTGATAACGATGTCAGTGACAAGACGAGTGATGGAGGTGTAACCCATACTACTTCTCCAATACTTTACTGCATCATCTGGTGATTGTGCCTCCTCTCTCTCTCTCTCGCTCTCTCTCGGTCTCCTCTCTCTCGGTCTTCTCGCTCTCTGTCTCCTCTCTCTCCTCTCTCTTCTCTCTCTCTCTCTCCTCTCTCGCTATCTCCACCTCTCTGTATCCTCTCTCTCGGTCTCCTCTCTCTCGCTCTCTGTCTCCTCTCTCTCGCTCTCTGTCTCCTCTCTCTCGCTCTCTGTCTCCTCGCTCTCTGTCTCCTCGCTCTCTGTCTCCTCGCTCTCTGTCTCCTCGCTCTCTGTCTCCTCGCTCTCTGTCTCCTCGCTCTCTGTCTCCTCGCTCTCTGTCTCCTCGCTCTCTGTCTCCTCGCTCGCTCTCTGTCTCCTCTCTCGCTCTCTGTCTCCTCTCTCGCTCTCTGTCTCCTCTCTCTCGCTCTCTGTCTCCTCTCTCTCGCTCTCTGTCTCCTCTCTCTCGCTCTCTGTCTCCTCTCTCTCGCTCTCTGTCTCCTCTCTCTCGCTCTCTGTCTCCTCGCTCTCTGTCTCCTCGCTCTCTGTCTTCTCGCTTTCTGTCTCCTCGCTCTCGCTCTCTCTTCTCGCTCTCTGTCTTCTCGCTCTCTGTCTCCTCGCTCTCTGTCTCCTCGCTCTCTGTCTCCTCGCTCTCGCTCTCTGTCTCCTCGCTCTCGCTCTCTGTCTCCTCGCTCTCGCTCTCTCTCTCCTCGCTCTTGCTCTCTGTCTCCTCGCTCTCTGTCTCCTCGCTCTCGCTCTGTCTCCTCGCTCTCGCTCTGTCTCCTCGCTCTCGCTCTGTCTCCTCGCTCTCGCTCTGTCTCCTCGCTCTCGCTCTGTCTCCTCGCTCTCGCTCTGTCTCCTCTCTCTCGCTCTCTGTCTCCTCTCTCTCGCTCTCTGTCTCCTCTCTCTCGCTCTCTGTCTCCTCTCGCTCTCTGTCTCCTCTCTCTCGCTCTCTGTCTCCTCTCTCTCCTCTCTCTCTCGCTATCTCCTCCTCTCTGTATCCTCTCTCTCGCGCTCTCCTTTCTCTCTCTCTCTGTCTCTGTCTTTCTCTCTTGCTCTCTGTCTCTTTCTCTATCTCTCTCTCTCTCTCCTTTCACTCTGTCTGTCTCTCTCTTGCTCTCACTTGAGTGTGTTTGTTTTGTATGTAATGTGTAATATCTATGTTGGCTGAATTAGGAATTTACATGGACAGATAATTGTTATATATTCTTATGTTTGTAATATTTCTGCTGTTGGGAAGAGAATAGGATGTTATGGAGAAAAGTATGTTGGTAGGACAAGGCTATGTATTGTGTCAGTGATGTATGTTTACTATAGGTTAATGAGGCAATACAAATGCGATGTGACTAAAATGAAAGGATATTTAGTTGACTAAAATGGTCCACTGATTTTGTCATTTTGACAATAACTAAACTAAATCATTATTCAAATGACAAAAAATGTGACTAAGACTTAATATTTTAGTCAAAATGACTGATACTATACCAAATCAAAAAAATGAGTGTCAAAATGAGCAACAGTCATTTAGACCTCCCACCCTCGTCCTGGGGTAAGGGGTATCTATCTCTGTAGCCTGTACAGTACAATGCCAAACCCCACCCTCGTCCTGGGGTAAGGGATATCTATCTCTGTAGCCTGTACAGTACAATGCCAAACCCCACCCTCGTCCTGGGGTAAGGGATATCTATCTCTGTAGCCTGTACAGTACAATGCCAAACCCCACCCTCGTCCTGGGGTAAGGGATGTCTATCTCTGTAGCCTGTACAGTACAATGCCAAACCCCACCCTACTCCAGGAGTGATATTTATGGATTACATTGTCATTTTTTCCTCATCAATCTACACACAATACCTCAGTATGACAAACCTTAAAATGGTTTTTAGAACATTTTGCAAATGTATAATTTTTTAAAAACAGAAATAAGTATTCAGACCCTTTACTCAGTACTTTGTTGAAGCACCTTTGGCAGTGATTACAGCCTCGAGTCTTCTTGGGTATGACGCTACAAGCTTCGTATTTGGGGAGTTTCTCCCATTCTTCTCTGCAGATCCTCTCAAGCTCTGTCAGGTTGGATGTTTAGCGTCGCTGCACAGCTATTTTCAGGTCTCTCCAGAGATGCTTGATCGGGTTCAAGTCCGGGCTCTGGCTGGGCCACTCAACGACATTCAGAGACTTGTCCCGAAGACTTGTCTGCTCTCTCCCCCTTTGCTCTTTCTCT